>NW_021167089.1:1415986-1477583 GCF_003711515.1 Sodiomyces alkalinus F11 | reverse complement strand
TATAAGTCTTTTATTCAATCTAGTTTATTATAACCTAGTATTAGTATTTAAAAGTTTAATTCTATATTTTAATATAATATATATAGCTATTATTATCTAATAAAATAATAGACTATATACTATAATAGTAACTTATAATACTAAGTATTTATTTATAAAGTAAATAATATTTATAATAGTTATAGTATATATTAATTTAAATACTTTACGCTATAGTATTTGTATAATTAGGTATATATAGTATATATACGCTAAGGCTACTTATTATATATAATATATATTTTCCTTTCTAACTCCGAATAAAAGATATTATTTTCGCTACCATAAAGGACTATACGGCCATATATCGTCTTTACCGCGACTAACTCTTCTTTACTCCTATCTAATAGTCTTCACTTTTAATACTTAGAACTATATAGCTTTACGCGCAGTTATACGATACTATATAATTATACGGGGGAAAAAAATCAACCTAGAGCCTTTACGCGAGGAAATCTCTTACCGCTTTAAAGAGGGTTAGACTAATAAGGTACTATACGGCTTTATATAGAAATAAACTAGATTAATAATTTATCGCTAAACTCTTTAGCGCCGCTATAAGGTATAGGGCCTTTAGAGAGAGCATTATACGGTCTTAAGCAACGCACTTATTCGACGTATATATAAGCTTTTTTATAATGTGTTATATAATAGCTATATACTATATTAATTACGCGTCGAGGGCTTTTAGATATTATAAACCGGTCTTAAACGGATCCGACGCGATTATCGCCTTTAAAGACGATAAGACACGGACTAAATCGTAGCCGAATAAGAGCGTATTAAGGCGTTTTTTAAAAAAGTAGATATAGACGTATCTTTTATATAAGGGCTTAGTAAGATGCAGCTTTATACTTTTATACGTTAATAAGGCTTTATTATTAGTACTCGGGCGCTATATCGTATATACTTAGAGCTATTTCCTAAGGAGGTTACTACGCGATATAAGGAGATACGCTACCGTAGAAAGGGCTAGACGACGCCGGGACCTAATTTTATTTAGTCTATAGACGCGTATGATAAACTATTTCCCTTTAGCTTCGAGATCTATACCGGAATTAATACCTATTCCCGTTTTATAACTTAGTTTTACGTTAGTGTATTAGCCTATACGTCTCGAAATATTCTCGTGTAATATATTAGAGTTATACAATAACTTAGCTTTATGCCTAGATATATACGATTAGATCGCGGAAAGGAAATAACACTTACGGCTAGTGTTTATTAGTACCTTTCTCGAGGTTCTTATATAAAGAAAAACGCACTTAGTAAAGAGGTTCTAATTAAATTTAAAGACTATTAGATATTTAGGAAAAGTATCTATAACTAATAGATTAAATCGTAGTAGAATAGACTTTACTAGTCTTATTCAGTATTTTAGCGGGTAAGTATAACGTCGGCTATTTATATATATTCTTATACTAAATAAAATATAGGAGTTTTTAATTTATCTTTCTAAACACGAACTTTTCGACGGCCGCTTAATTATTAATAGGATTACGCTACTCTACGTTTATATACCTCTTCTTCGCGTAGACTTCGCCCGCTTTATATAAGTCTATAATACCTATACTATTCGCGCGTAGAAATCTTAGCCCTATATTATAACCGGTAAGTCTTTTATAATATATAACTATACCTCGCCGAATTATTAAGTGCGGATTAATAATATATAACTTTATATGGTGGAAAAGATTCTCGCTAATAAGCTTACGGATATAAAAGTATATCTTCTTAATATAGTAATATAGATCTATAGAGGTATAGCGGATACTACTACTAACCTTCTAGTAAGCTTACTTATATAAGGTCACGCATACCCTGCTTTACTATTATATAAGTATATACGGAAGGGTCTAACTTTATATACGAATAGTTATACGGATTTATAACTTAAGCTGCTTTTTACACCGTAAGGCGGGAGTACTTTAATTAAAGACCTCCTTAAAGAAGAGGGTATAGTTATAGATAAGACTATTATAGGGATAGACGAAGAGGATTTAGAGCGCGATACTTAACTTAGCGATTATAGCGAATAGTATTTACTTATCTTTTCTATTCCTTATCCTAATCTTTCTATCTGTTAACTTTCGAGATTATACGCTTTTATCCTATAATAGACGGACCCGCATGGTCTTAAAGCCCTATCGTTAAAGGAGGTATAATAACCTTTCGATTTACACGAGGCTTTTTATCTTTAGCTATTTCCGTTTTTATATTACCCTCGCTTATTTCCTTCTTTTTTATATTAGAGTCGTCTTTATCCTCCTTTTTCACCTATATCTACGGAAGCGTGGGTATTTTTCTAACTATTTTCGTATTTTCTAATTCTGCGCGGGGTTTAACGATAATTTCCTTCTTTATAGTAATAGGTATATCTTTATCTATAACTATATCACTTTACGTAATAGCTTTTCGGCTTAATCGCTTACGCGAAATATTTAGATTAGGTGCCTTAGTTTTAATTTACGTTATATAAAGAAAATTAAGATAGTAGTCTTTTAAAAGGTCGAAGTCGGCTTTATATAAGAGTACGCGTAACGTTATAGTCTTATACGTTTTATCGCGGTAGTACGTAAGCTTGTTCTAATTCCGTTTATTATAAGGGTAGACTATAAGGTCTTACTTAAACTATACTGATTATATATTAAACTAGGAAATAATATACCGAACTAAATACTAATATATAGGATAAGGAAGATTAAGTAAAATTATAACTCGGTCCATAACCTTTTACCTAATAATAGATTTAATCTTATAGAAGGGTACGCCTTTAATAGTTAATCCGTTATACTCGTAACTATATAGCGTGATACTAATTTCTTTCATAGGACCTTACGCTTTCTCTTTTCTTATCTACGCGATACTTATTTTACGCTCCGTTTCGCTATGCCGGAGTACGTAAACCAGAGCGCGGGCTTCCGTACCCGGAATTTAAAGTGCGGTTAGTGGCGGGATATCTTTTTCCTTTCGTTTACGCGGCGGCGTTACGTCCGTAAGGTCGATTATAGACGAATCCGACTAAGTAGGTAAGGTTTCGCGCTTTAACTATACAGAACTAGGTCAAGGCTTATCGTAAATATGGTAAGCCGCTAAGTTATAGTTATTCGTAAATACTACTATATAATTAATTTTTAAAATAAGGTAAATAGAGTTATTACTAGCCATTATTATTACTTATTACGTAGAGCTAGCTATAGTTACGTAAGTATATATAAATACCTTTATAAGTGCGAATAGGTTTATAATATTATATAAGATTATATAAAGCTATCTGGTAGAATAAGTTTATATGCCCTATTTACTTAACTACTATTAAGGGAACGTTTACGTACCTATATAATTATTATTATATATACTATTATTAGGCATGGCTATTCCTACTATTAGCGTGGACCTAGAAGCCTTTTGTTACTATTTTTAGAAGTTGTTACAGTGCCCCCTGTGATTTGCCGTAGTATGCTGCACCGACAGAATCCTTCAGACCACGTACCGTACATCTCGCATTGTTTCATAACCCCCAACTGCACCAAACCATGTTACCATCCAGCAAATTCCTCTGGTAAGAAACGCAAGACTCAACATAACAAATAACATCCTTTTTTCCCCGGCCTCGCCAGATCGTCCCCCTTCCACGTCCTCACTCGTGCTAGTCGCCGATATCCCCCGAACCTTCCTTTCTTTTTCTTCCGTCTACCCGTTTCATTGCTCCGAATTCACCCAGTGCGTATCACCCGTCTCGCATCACCCTCGACTCGATGTAACTTCTTTAACTTCCTTGATAGCTTCTTCAAGGGTGTATTGTATTCGTTCAGATTCGGCATGAAGATCTCTCATTGCCTTGTCACTCCGGTCTCTCAAGTCCCCCAAGAAGTTTCCCTGGCCGTTGGCTTGAGAGTCTTCGATGACGCTTCGAATTTCCATCGCCACCTGCCCACACTTCTGAACGTACGCCGCGCGGAGCAGCTCCTGCTTCTCGATGATGGCTTCCCGGTCGTTTCGATGTAGCTTCTCCATTGTCTCGATGACCTGCCTCCCCTTGTGAAGAAACAACTGAGCCACGCGCTTAACGTTCTGGGCCTTCGTGTCGAGTTGACACATCAAAGTCTGTATGAAAGTTAGGGTTGGGCCTGGCTTATCCTGGTAGCTGGAAAGGAACTCACTGCTATCAATTCATGTACAGCTTCGGTCAACACATTCGGTCGAGTGTCCCGCATCTTCGAACGAGTCGGTTCGACCAGCCCGATGCCAGTATGCCCTCCGTTACACCGCCCCAAGCCGGAATAGATCGCTCCATCGATTGGATAGTGCTCTTCTAAGATCTCTTTGAAACTGCTTGCCCAGTTTGCCGACTCCGGCCTCCTGGGTTCAGGCAAGGTATCCTCCTGGCGGGAGGAATACAGGTAATTTTCCATGGTGGATCGTTGACTTGGAACAGAGTTTCCGGGTGACGACGGGTTTGATATTCCCTGTTTAGACAGCGCAGTAAAATCCCCAGTGTGGCCCGCGCCGGCCATTCTCTGTTCATCCAAGCGATCATCTGGTGAAAGCTTGTCACTGAACCTTACTCTTTTTCTTGGAGATTCAATGATCTGAGGGTCGTCTTTGCGTTTCTGGGCCTGGCCCAGACCTTGCCGCACGCCAATCGGATACTGGCTGGTTTGTTTCGCCTTGGTCGAGACGGGACCCTGGGCCCGAGTGGAAACATCACTTGATCCCAAAGCTGCCATCGCCGAGTCGAGCGTGCAAGCAGAGGGCTCGACAACGGGTCTGGTATTGATAGGTCCAGCTTCGCACCGTGGAGTTCTTTCGCAATCTCCATTTGAAGTCTTCTCGGAACGTGATCCACTCTGCAGATATTGAGATTGCGCTTGAGGAGTAGGGTTGGTAGGCTGGAGTCCTGGTGACAGTGACAATTTCCGCGTTCCACCAGTGCGTATGGTCATGGGTGATCCCGGGGTTTGAGGGAGGGCCACGGGCTGATCCACCACAGCCAAGAGAGGAGGACGCTCAGGACTGATAGACAGAGCCTCGGAAGTTCGCTCCGGGGATGGAAGCAATCCCCCTTCGCGGCAGCTAGTTGCTAGTCCTTCCTCACCGCTCTGGCTGCTACTGATGTCGGATGAAATGCTGATAACCTCGAAAGATTTGTGTGAAGTGGTTTTAGCTTTCTTCGGTTTGCGGCGAGGCCTCTGTTGGTACTTGACTGGCGTGTATTCCGAATCGTCGGCATCGGACTCGTCGGATTTCAGCAAAGCCGAGGTAAATTCTCCTTTGCTTTTATCTTTCTTCTTTATGTTCACATCGCTGACTGGCCCCTCGGTGGCTGGAGTCCTCACATTTCTCCCAGTCTTGATATCGGAGGGTTTTTTGGTGGACACTGTCGAAGGTTCGAGCCGGGCGTTCGATGGCGACGCATTGATCTCGGCGCTTTCGACGTTCTCTTCTGCGTCGCTCTTCTGGTGACCTTTCTCCAGGAAGTCGCAATTGTCTAATCCCATGTCAGAAAGCTCGAGATTATCAACACATGCCACATCGGCCGTATGCTGATCTGCCATAGGGTCCCTTCTGTCGGTGTCTATAATACTCAAGGGTGCTTGCTGGGAAGCTTTATGGTTCTTCTTCTTTGTCGTCGAGTGTGCGACTACCTCTTTTGTCGAGTTCGACTTCAACTTCTTGCCATTCTTTGCTCTGGTGTCGGGGACACGCTGGCGTCGTTTCCTAGCACCCTCATTGGAAGGGTTCAGTGGCGCACTGGGGTCGAAGGGCTTCTTTGCAATTTGCCTCGGTTTCTTTCTCCTGTACTGCGTCGAGTTTTCTGCCTGGGCTCCTTGGATATGACTTTTGACTGGACTAGGTTTTCGTGGTACATTCCCGAGACCAGACCGCGATCCTTGAGCATGAATATCGGGGCTCGGAGGTAACTGTTCGGCAGTTTCCTCTGTAGTCTTCTTTAGCATCGAACTCTTCGCTGTACAAGGCCGTAGAAGTTGCTGCCTCTCTAATTGGATCTGCAAGGATCTTCTTCTATTTTCCCAGCAGGAGGACGGGAATCTGGGGCATGTAGCTTACCCGTGTCGGCCTTGGTTTTATCTGAGGCTTGGGTAATGCCAAAGCTCTGTAATGATTCTCTCGGCGCCTTGGAGACCTCTGCACCTTTGTTATGTTTGCCCTTCTTGGTCAACTTTGCCCCCACGCCAACACCCGCCGTTTTGAAATCGAGGGCCGGCCTTTCCGAAGAGTTCTCTCCTGGGTAAGTGGCCAAGCATGAGCTCGGTGCATTTTCAAGAACCTTGCCGCGAAGAGCAGAGTCACCACGATCAGGGGTGATAGGGGCAGCAGCCATAGATGCATCAAATGGCTGATTCGAAGAGGCGTTTTCCGCACTGCCCTGAGTCTTTATATCTGCAGCTTCTGGTGATGGGCTAATTCTCAGATCCGCCCAGGAAGACCAGTCCGCACCAAGAGTATCTTGGGTGGTATGCTTCTCTTGGCTCTGGCTCGACCTGAAAGATTGCAGCTCAGGCTCACTAACCTTGTCGGAAGGAACAATAGAAGACCAATCATCTCCTATCAGGGGGATCCGGTTTCTTCTGGTGCTAGGTGACGTGATGTCCGTCGGAGGGCTGTTATCACTACCTACATCCTGGCAATTGGAGAGTGCAGGACTGGTAAAGAGGTCCCCAATCAACTGAACGAGGTTTCTTCGCGAGCCCGGATGAATCGTCTCCTGTTCCCCTCCGGGAATGCTAGCATCATCTTTGACAGAAGTGGAACCGGAACGGTCGGAAGTAGCGAAGAGATCGTTAATAAGGCTGACGCCTTTCTTCTCTGGGGGAGCGAGCAGTCCATCATTACCCAGGGGGTTGTCCTCGGGCTCAGAACTGAGCGCAGTTGTCGTCCAGCCGTCACCGATTAGGCCAAAGCCGGAGCCTGCGTGTGAAACCGTCCAGGGGGCGGCAAGGGTGGCCGTGTTTGGGTTGCTTTCTGGAGGTTGGCCTGATGGGCCACCTTTTGATGTCTCCCCAGAGTAAAATTCAAGCTGCCCAATTTGAGCGCTCGACGATTTTCCTGCCTTGCTTTTTGGACCGCGACCATAAACCCTCCCGGGCTTCTTGTGAACAGTGACAGGGCCGTCGGTGACCCCATCAGTTCTGGTCTGTCGTAGTTTGCCCATTTCCCTCGGAGCTTCAACAATGTCAATGGGTGTCCAGGACGAGGTCTGAAAGGGGTGGATTAATTACTTAGCGGATCATAATGGACTGGTGATGGAGGTGACGGGCCGTATGTCTGAAGATGGGTAATATTGGAATGTTGACGGAAACTCGAGAGATTATGATGAGGGCTCAGTCCTAACGCCCACACGACCGATCATTTTAACTGACCAAAAGAAAAGATGTGATCATGACGAGACTGGCAGTGACAGTCTCTGTGCTACCTGCCCCGTATGAGTATGTCCAAGTAAGGTACCTTACCCAACGAGGAACACCCATCCCAGGTATACCTCGGATGAACGGGTCACGACGGTCACGGCGGTCACGACTTCCGATTGATATGTGAAGAAGCAGCCAGATCAAAGGTACCTTGGACAGGAGGAGTGTGAAACAGGTAACCGTCCACCTGGCTAAGAAAGGGAAGGAATAACCCATGACCTCCTGAGGACCCGTAACCGACGAGTCCCGAGAACGAGATGTACAATGTATCTGAGGATGTGACATTTATCAAACATTGATCCTTGTTCGACTGCTATTGTGCTCAATATCGATATGATCTTGACGGGCTTTGATGTAAAACGGCTCTGCTCGTCACTCTCTCTTCCCTTGCATTTTTCGTATAGCGTCGGAGAATTTCTCGGTGTGGTTACCGAAATATACCGATTACCAAGCATCGTCGGACATGACGGGCTCCACTCAGCTCAGCTCCGCTTGCTCCGCTTCAAGTACGGATAGTTCCCAAGGGAAAGTTGGGTAAACTTGTCTTTCTGTTTGCCCTCAGAGATCTCCGCCTCCTGCTTTCGAAGGACGAGTGCATTTAGGGTACGGGTCTACCTTATGCTCCAAAGCTTTCAGTTGCATAAGGTACCTTAGGTACCTTAGTTGTACAACCTTCAGCCTCATCGCGAGGGAACAGTCCGCCTGAGGTCGCGTCAGTGCCAGCCGGACTCGACCAACCACAAGCTGTTGAGATGGCGTCAATTGAACGACCGAACCAGCCGCTATGCGAGCTACGAGATACTTCAGCTCAACCCAAGCGCCCCTACCCGCCCATCTCGTCGATCCCACCAACTCCCGACTCTCGACTTCGTGCCCCGCCGACCACGGCCACGTCCGTCCTCTACCTCGCCTACGGCTCCAATCTTTGTGCCGAGACCCTTCTGGGCGTCCGCCGAGTCCGACCCCTTTCCCAGGTCAACGTCTCGGTCCCAACCCTCGATCTCGTTTTCGGCCTCCCCGGCCTTCCTTACACTGAGCCATGTTTCGCCAACACGGCGCTGCGCAAGGTCCCTGGCCTGCCGGATCCTTCAAAACCGCCCAAGATTCCGCCCATCACCCCTCCCTTCACTGCTTCCGGCTCCAGCTTGAACGATGCGATGGATGACCGTCTACAAAAGAAAGATGCAAGGATAGAGCGAGGGAAACAACCACAACAGAAGGGTTGGACACATGGCCTGTTTGGTGTCGTTTACGAGGTAACCCACGAAGACTATGCCACTATCATCGCCACAGAAGGCACAGCGTATACCGACATTCTAATTCCATGCTTCCCCCTTGCACCGCGTATGGGTCTGCCCGAGAAACCGCCCATCGACGTCCCCAAGCCGTTCCTCGCGCACACTCTACTCGCTCCCGCTATCCCCGACGCACCCGATGGAGGTAACGGCGGCATAGGAGTCGACACCGACTCCGACAGCCCCGACAGCCCCGAGGACCCGCGGAAGAAGTGGTACTGGCGCTTCATCAGGCCCCACTTCCGTCCGGACCCTGACTACGCTCAGCCTTCGGCGCGCTACCTGAAGCTCATCAAGGACGGAGCCAGGGAGCACGAGCTTCCCGAAGACTACCAGGAGTATCTACAGACCCTGCAACCCTATCGAGTAACGAACTGGAAGCAAGAGGTTGCGAAAATGCTCATCGGGCTGGCTTTCGGCCCCTTCCTGATAGTCAGCATGCTTCTGGCAAGAAGTTTGGCGGACAAGAAAGGCCGAGCGCCCCTCTGGCTGGTTATCTTCATGGGCATGGTTTTGAACTTGGTGTGGGCGGTATACGATGCTATCCTGAAACCTGTTTTTGGAGACGGAGAGCGTACACAAAAGGAAGGCACCTCCGAGACATATACAAGGAACAGATGGACTCGAATGAGACCACCAACGGTGGCAGCTCGTGGGTATGACGAGGAAAAGCTGCCCTTGTGCAACGACGGCAAGCTCAGACATTGATGTTCTTCCGGGTACATTGGCATACTACATTGGCATACTGCACTTCGTAAAGGCGTTGTCCATCTTCTTTGGGAGTGGAATGGTGATCTAAAGGGCATAAGCCTGCCGGTCTACGGTGTCCCTATCTTCATGTTTTCGTGCCAGGGCTGTGTGATGAACCTATATATGAGCACCCACAGCGAGCATCTATCTCTGTCTAGCGTCCAAAATTTCGATCGGGAAAATTCATTGTTCAAACGGCTCCTCCTAGATATAGGATTTTCGGCTGTCATGCAGTAGGTGCTGAGGGTACGATTTTGGTGAAGGGGACCAGCTTCGGACTAGAGATCCGCTAACTCACCCTAACCTTATAAGCACAGGGCCTACAGCGATTCGATCATGTGGGAAGAGAGCCTGAACTAGGTCTGTGCGAGAGCCATAGTGCAACTAGGAGATTCGCTACGGAGACCGCTTCGGGAAAAGGAGTCTCTGGGGCTGTCAGGCCAGATCGAGCCATCTGAGCACTACCTAGGTAGTTTGTTGCTCGGTTATCTGTGGCAATATCAGTGACCAGAACAGTATTAGGGGACACTCCAGTTCAATGGACGAACAAATGTACCCCCGCATACTCCGTAAAGTGGCCCGGATCTCTATCTCCGCTTCTTTGCCCCTCCCCCCCCCCCGGGGGGGGGGGTGCCCCCATGATTCAGTATCTGGGGTCAGTGGGGAGCTTCCCCGATCTCCTTGTCTGGGGAAGTGGGACAGCCTACAGTAGGGTGGTTGAAGTGGACTCTCGTGGCAGATAAGTGTCAAGGCCCAGCCCTCAGGCTTTACATATAATGCACCCGGGTGCCTTGGTGTGAAGCCCAACTCAGCAGTTCTGACTGCGGCGGGGTTCTCTTCACGTCTCATCGCCAACTTTACTACGCCCTCAACTACTGTCTATAACACCCAAAGAATCCAGTCCCGTTATGTAAGAACCGTCTCAAAGAAGGAACACCGAAGGAATACCGCCGACAACGTGCAGCAGATTCAGTCGACAGTCGACATCACAACCATGGAGCCGCCGTTTGACGCATACTCGAACCCACACAACTTCCCCCTAACAGTACATTATCAGTCCGAATACCTCCCATCTCCTCAAGCATCGGAGCAGGCAGACCAGCAGCGGAGCCATGTCACAACCACGAAACACAAGCAGGCTTCCCCTTCCTGCTCCAGACCACCCCGTGTGTCAAAACCTCTAGCCTGTACCGCATGCCGGAGGAAAAAAGTCAAGGTTACAACCACCAGAGGATTCCCTACCCCCTTCGACCAGTTCCTCGCGCATGCCGCTAACAGAAAAGTGATTTTCTGTTCTACAGTGCCATCCCAACGCCGACGGTCGACCATGCCGTCTCTGCCTCCGCGCCGGGAATGGTGCGGAGTGTACTTACCCGGCCATCGACGAGCGGAAACTCTCCAACTCGCGTAAGCTCATCGGCCAGCTCTACGGCCGCATCGCCGCACTTGAAGCCGCGATCCGGAACCACCGGTGCCACACGCTGCCCCCGGAGGCTGGAGGAATTGAAATTGGAGCGACGGCGACGGCGACGGCGACGGCGACGGCGGATGAATGGCTCGCGCAGCAAGGACGGCCTCTCATGCCGTCGCGCCCACCGTTAGCACCGCTTGGGGGAGCCGAGGGGGGGCCGCATCACCTGGAATCCGACCCGCATAGTCCCGTGTCGTCGACGACGGGGACGTCCGGCGCTGAGGATATGATGTTCATGTTGTGTGGGGAGGACCGCTCGATGGGTTATGTAGGCGAAGTAGGCCTGAGGGATAGGGGAGGAAGAGGAGACGGGGGAGGAGGCGGAGGGGTTTGGAATGTTCCATCGCCGCCATATGGGGATGTAGGCGAGCTTCCACTTCACGGCCACCACTGGAATGGAGCGTGTCATCCGACACGTTCAAGTTGACACTCGGAGACTCGGTCGCAACTAGGCCGCCCAAGGTTGTGCCGGATGGAGTCCCCCCCAGCCCCTGTTTCCAGCGTTCGTCGGGTCAATCCATCATACCGACTCACACCGTTCGACTTGCTTGCATTGCCTTGCATCCCAAGCCAAAGTTAGTGAGAGATAGACAGTTTAGCCATTCCCGGGCGAGGGTATCCTATGACCTATCCCCGCAATTTGGCTGCCTTGTTCCTGCGAACTGCCCCTCTTCGAATGCTTGACAATGGAGCTTTGGCGAAAAGAAGAAGGGGAAGGTGAAAGGGGGAGAGTCCGGGGAAGAGTGTTACTATTCCCAAGTAGGGGGACGGTCTAGCCGCATGGGGATTAGGTATTCCGCCTCTGAAGGCAGGCTAATGAATCAGTGGTACCCAACTCGTCCAGACATCCACGGTTGAAGACATCCTTAATAATAAAGATCTCGCTTCCTCCCAGCAGCTGTCCCAGCATTTTTCACTCCGAGCGCACAGTCAGGAATTAAGACTCCTGCCGCATCCGGCCATAAGACTTAACATCCTCCGCATGGGACAAGGCATGGACTGCAAAACCCTACCCTATCCAAGATAAATATGTTCTGAGACAACTTGGACAAATAACCACTGACAGCCCATCTATATATCGATATCGGCCGACTTCCCGAAAGCTGAAGCCGATACCAGCAAGACGTACTCCCAGAAAGTACCTAATAGACGCTTCACGGGGGAGTCTTATCAGTTGAAAGACAAGGACTTTTGACGCTATCGTTCGCGAATTCTGGAGCTCACTCGGCTTGAAGTGTGGATCCTGTTGATGATGTCATTGCGTCGTTCACTTCGAAGGAGAAGGGTAAGGTCCGGAAGACTGATGTCCCATGTGTACATGAATCCATGAATTCTTCCTCCGCTTTTCGAGAGCATAATGAATAGACACGCCGGGGCGAGTGGGTTCCGCCTTGGTCATCAGGCTTTTCGGAAATAGAGTATGGTTTCGCCTGGAAGGGATACGCTTGTGAGACATGTGGCCGCGGTCTGTACATAGGTAAACTCGCCATGAAACGAACCATTGCTGTCATGCCAGGTGCGCTTGCTGAAGTTGGCGCCGAACTCGGTGTCCTCCTTATCCTCCCAAGACCAAGGCTGTTGTTCCCGTTGCTGCAGCTCGAGCTTGGCCCAACCCAGGGCCGCCATCTCCGCCTGTATCCTAGCCTCAGCGCTGGCCCTCTGGGCATCCGTCATCCTCTTAGAGTCTTCCTTCAACTGCGCCAGATCTAGGCCAGTAGATCCGGGCAGGGTGTTAACGGCTGGGGGGGCTGGGGCCATCGGAACCCGATTCTCTACAACAGTTATTAGCTGGCTGCTACAGTAAAGCTATAAGAGATGCATGCTTACTTTTATGCAAGGAACACCTGCTGCCGAGTGATTCGAAGTGGCAGGTAGCGCAGGCACCCTTGGTGACGCCATGAAACGCGACGGGCGGCACCACACACTGGGCCCAAAGCCCGAACCTCTGAGCGCAACGGTTACATGGCGCGGGAGCCTCGTCTCCAACGCACTGGACTATAGTAGCCGGGATATTATTAGCCTTTTTCGTAGAGAAGGTGCCACGGCCAGCCTTATTAGAGACGAGGTCCCGAAGTACTGGGAGGTCGGCGAGGGCGTGAGCGGCACCAGTAGCCGGGCGGGAGAACGAAGGTAAGACGTCCCTCTGAATATATTCAGACGCAACTACATACATACACAGTTAGTATAACAGGTGTCAAGAGCAGGAATAGTTAGGTTCAGTCACTTACTTGTCGGCTCGGCGACAGAAGGCGGGACAGACGGGACAGGCGGGAGGGAGACGGCGGAATACTCCGAATGGTTGTTTCTCCTCAAGTTGACCATATTCTCGTTCGCCTCCGAGAGGCAAGGGGTCACGACGGGAGATATGATTCCTAGGCGACCATAGGCCAAGAATTAGCACGAAAACAAACCCCGCCCCAAGTCTCTCCAATATCTAGTGTAAACCCAGAGCGCTTGGAGGCTATTACTCCATAACACACTTTGTCATCGGCTGCGGCGAAGCGGTTCACTCACCAGATTTGGCCAGTGTTTGCAGCGGGCTAGCGCATGTAGGCCCCTTACCTGTACTATGTTGCCCAAAAGGCGTCAGAATATATGTACTCCGTAGTTGAGAGGGAAACAGGACGTGGAGACTTTACTACTTACCCCGGAAGCAGAACGACGGATGTGATCACAACTGATAGGCAGCGCATCCATGTGATGGGTTGTAGCCGGGACCGAGGGAACAAACATCGTGAACAGTGGCATCAAGGACAGACATCAGATACCAGGAAGAGGAAAAGGTAATTAGTTGGGGGTTGTTTCTTAATCGTAATAACATTATATGTAATTTTTTTTCTTCCTTTTTTCTTATATAAAAAAACAAAAGTTTTTAAAACGAAGCAAAATTGATGAACCATACATACATAAAAAACACATACATATACAGCATGCGTGCAGACATAAAAAGACAAAATTGTTGGGGCGTCACCGGGGATTGAACCCGGGACCTCTTGCAGGTTTGAGCACTTATTCAGTAATCCCAAAGCAAGAATCATACCTCTAGACCATGACGCCGCTAAACTGTCATGGTGGGGTATTAATATTTGCACCTATGAAGCCCAGAGATTCTCTGGCGGTTAGATCGGATCCGATGCGAGAAAAACAAGGCCAGAAGTCACCCCCTCCTGGAGAATCAATGATCTGGCCAGGGTAATTAGGTCAATTTCGGAATTATGGGAGAGGAGCCGACGGATTCCAAGTCGGTTCATAGGAGGACAATGCTTCCATAATAAGGATAGGTAGTACTGGCGGCAGAGAAATAAAGCTCAAAATGCTCACCATCTCGACGGCGTCTACGAAGTAGTTATTTCTTTTGGCTTTGGCATCCGGATCTGTAATTACCTACCTGAGGACGCCTGGGAGTGCCAAGGAAAGGCTCGGCCAAGAACACGATCGCGGATGTAGGATTAGCCAAGAGATGCTATGCAGACGACATGCCGCCATGGCTCCGATCCCAGGGCTGAGGTGCCAAGTCGTAAATAGCAATTCTTCGGCCAAGGTTTAGCCAAGCAAGAACAGTGGCTAGCCGAGCAGCTATGGCATATCGATGACGAAGAGGGAGGGGAGGGCTCGCACGTACGATGTACGAAGTGCTCCATACTTCGACCATATCGAGAAGCGCGAAGCCTTCCATGGACATTCGGACATTCGGGGGGGGGGCAGTGGTCTTTGTGTACCAGGTAGTGTGTGTGTGGTGTGTGTGTCTCTCCGATTACCGCCATCATCCTGAACGAAGATGGACTCTTCAGCCACATTATTATGCTTAAAACATCTCCAAAATAAAGAGCAACTAAAAATTATAACAACTTCCCAGGCGCAGGCCAACAATTTCTCGTATTAGTGTAATTACAATGGCATACCGGGATTCAGAGCATCAACCAGCACCCATAATTTGCCCGATGAGAAACGCCCTTGCCAAGACTCAAAACGTGGCCCTCCTTCCCTAACCCAGCGCAGGTCCCATCGCAGCGATGCAGAAAGCTGGCTGGTATACACAGGATCGTTCGCTGTACAACCTGGTTTTTGGCCCGGATTGGCGGACACGAAGAGATCGCCTTGCTGGCCACTATCATAGGTAGTCAAGGTTGTTTGCTGCTTGCTTTGAGGTTCCACGTCCTGTCCAGGGGTTCCCTAGAGGGGATGCAATATGCAATTCCTTAGCCGCTAGCTATCAAAACGGGCCCCGCGGTCGGGCATACAAAGCGAGGATAAGCAGGGAGAATTAAGGGGAACGGACGACAATACGGAGTGCTTGAATGATTTCCGTTATTCTTGCTTAATCGAAGGCACTATAAGGTATACTTCGTATAAGCTATGGGTACGGATAGGAGTACGGATACGTATTCCCAACAACGCCCGCTCAGGGCTGGTTGGTGCTGAATTTGGCTACTCAGACGGTTCATTTTGCACTCCAAAAGTCGGGGTGAAGACGGGGAAGAAACAGAGAGGGATCCAGGGGTTGACAGGAGATTATTTCGTTAATTACGGACATCCTTCAAGGGATGGAACGTATGGACTATATGGAGAACTAGGGTAGGTCTGACAAAGAATCGAGAATTCAAGGCTTCTCACCACTGTTCCAGTCCGGCGAGGTACCCTATAAGTACTGGCTACCTTACATGGCCATAGATATCCGACGTACCGTACCTTACCCACTGTACACTACCTTACGAATTCATCGACTTCTCCGGGCGTTTGTCATCCGTTGTCACACGTCATCTCATCATCTTGTACCTGCTGACACCCGAGAATCCAAGATTGGAACCAATCAACTCAATCAGCGAAGTACCACCTACTTCATGTGAACGGGAGCGACGCGGGCTTTTCCAGGGTTTCCGCCTTTTCTAGGTCCAGTTCCAAGCGGGATTCCAGCTGAGTAAGGCGTGCAGAAGTTCCTGGCCCTGGTTTCCCCCTCAGCGTTTTCAGTACGTGTAGTGGGTACATTGGAAAGGAAGTAACAGCCAGGTGGGAATGGAATGCATGCCCAATACCCGCCACGAGAGTCATGCCATGTCCGCTGTAGCCTATACTCGTCCCGTGCTTGAATGCCTGTTGGGTCTCGACTTCCCTCTCTCTTGTCTCGCGTGATTTTATGCTTCTTACCTCGATCCTTTCGAACCATCTCACACCTATCTTCTCAATCTCCCCAATCTTCCGGTTTACACCAGTTCCATCTCTCACCGTTGGGCTTATTCGTCTCAAGTCCGACTGACCGTCAATAACGGTTTACCCTCGCTTCGCCGTCGACGAGAGCTGACCTTTTACTGCATTTTGCGGACGGTTAATTCACCAGACCCAACATAACACTGTCTGTCGCTCGTTGTTTTCTCTCGGTCGCCGACTATCTTTCCTGCCAACCCAAACTAAGGATCGAGCCGCTCGAAGTCCTTTCCGCCCGAGACAACCATCTGAGTGATTAAATTGATTCCGTTCGGGATTTTTAACAATCTTCTCACTATCCTGGACATCCGTCTCGCCTTCGATACCTCGGTCGTACACCTTCACCTGCATCGAGTCGTCATTCACCATAAATCAAGCACCAATCGGCTATCAACCGCGAAAAGCATCCGAATCATCGAACCAAATCGAACCAACCGAATCTCTCGCTTCCCTACCGCGTTCCGGTAGCAGGGCGGCCTCCTATTCAATTCCCTTCACACCTCCACCATCCACACAGCCTCTTTCGGCGCTCGTTCGTCTTCGATCGCCGTCCTTACGGTGTTGCGCACCCCCGGAGTCTTCGTGGATCTTTCCCGCGATTTTCCCATACAAGCCCGGTCTTGGCGTCAGCATCATCTCACTCCGTCCCCCTTTCCCGCGTTGGAGACCTGACCTCGCAAAGCTTCTGTCGCAATCTCGTCTCTGGCGAGTTTCCCCGACTTTCCCTCTTTAACTCAACTCCTCCAAAATATAAAGAAACAATGGGTAGGTGATACTGTTTCTAGTTTTGTGGTACCCTTGTTCGCGCTTTCTTGTGGACACTGACGTCCTGTACAACAGCCCCACAAGACAACGGTCCATCAACAACTCTCGTCCCCTTCAATGACCTCCCCGATTGCGTTTTCAGCTGCGGCGTTCTCCACGATGCAAACGGTGCCTGTGTTCCTCCGGCCGCCGAACAGGTAGACACCGACTGCTTCTGCAATTTTGGCCCGCTACAGCCCTGGAGACAAGGAATACGCGGCGTCTGCGATTACGCCCAGTGTCAAGATGCCGAGTTCTCCAGCGTCCAGGGTTGGTTCACCAGCTTCTGCAATGCTGCTGAAGGCGGAGAAACCGCTACTAGTACTGCTACCACCAACACGGATCCCGGCGCCGGAGCTTCTCCTCCCCCAAACTCTGATAACCAAACCAGCGGCGGCGGTGGCGATTGGTGAGTCGACCGCGACTGCTACCATTGACGGATCCTTCCTTTCTGCACTTCCAACGCTGACCACTCTCCCGTTATGCAGGATTTCCCACCACTGGCGCTGGGTTATTGGCATCGTCATCATGGTTGTCGGCATCGCCGCCATCTGGATCGGCGCCTGCATCTGGCGCCGCCGCTACCTGAAGCGCAAGGAACGCGCCAGTCAGTCCGGCAAGCACACATCCGCGACAGCCTTCCCCACCGCCGGCGGCTCTTCCCTACACGCCAGCCAGTCTGGAGGAGGCTCGCCGAACAGCTCCGATCGCTCCGGTCCTGGCGTCTTCATGCCCGGCACCGCTGTCGCCTACTCAGACCAGTCAAAAGAGAAGAAGAAGTGGGTGGTCAGGGACCGTACGTGAGAAAAGGTTCTATGGCTTGTCTGCCTTTTTTCTTCCAATTTTTTTTTCTTCTTTGCCCTGTACACGAATGCCTGTCCCGCAACGACGCATATTTGAGGGACGGACCGGATTTCTGAAACGACCTACTTTATATGTCAACTTCCAAACACCCCCCAAAAAAGACGGTCTTTACACGGTGATTACCCAGGCGAGATGGCGTTCAAGGGAGGGACCGAGGCGGCTGGCAACGGGATACAAGGACGGAACGGTTAACGACGACTATTCCAGGCGGACCGAACTAGGCACATCGTTCCACTATCGCGTCTTCTTTCATTGTTATTTTTTTTCTCCATTGTGTTATATTTGGCTAGTCACGACCCATCCTTCTCGAAGCGGCCTAGCCAGGGCGAAAGAAGGACTGGATGGAGGTCGGATACGGAAGGGTGTTCGACCATGGCACAAAAGCAGCATGTTTGTTATACTTTTTCTTTGTCTTTTAAGGGGGATATATACACTGTGGTCTGGCTTTGGCACTTATTTCTCTTTTAGGTACACGGTCGTCTTAGCATCATCTCACGCGTGGAGTTGGCCAATATCATCTGTTCATCGCCCCCTTCCAGTATTCTGTACACTTATAAGAACTCACCAACCGAATTGCATTATTCTTGACTGTACCGGGGTCGTCTACTACAGCGGCGTATAAATCGCGAGGGAAGGAAACGCACGAGTGCACTGTGCACTGGACAGGTTCTGTGAGGGCGAGCTCATGGCAACAGAACTCTTGAAATGTGCCACGTGAAGACAGAACTGTCAGTGTTGCGGAATGCCCTTTGGGGGGGAGGGGTTGGGGTTTACTGTATTATGAATACAACAACAATCAACAACACCTGTATTGCGAGTATCTGGACTCTAGTCTAGAAGCAATGCTCCTACTTTCTGTTGTCCAGTCATTCTCTCTATCGGCAGCCCTCAACTAAGCCAGCAGTACCCCCTTGCCTTCCCATTCCCACCCGCCCGCCCCCCGGTCCCTCACTTCGACCGCGTGGGCAGGAAGAAACTTCCTTTAGCACCCTGTTCCTTCGCTGCGTCCATGTACAAGTCGATGAGACAGGCCGCAGACCAGGCTTGCGTACCGCACTACCAAGGGAAGAGACAAGGCCCCCGTATTAGTTCGGATTCTATGGCTCTCTTACATTTTCGCAAAGCCTTGACAGCTTTTTGGATCACGGGTTAGGGAATTCCGACTTACCGAATCAGGACAGAATTCGCCGTTCTTCTGGGTCAACTCCGCAAGACCGGCCCAGACATTCTCGCGGATCATCTTCTTGCATCCCATGAGCCGCCGGGTGACCTGCTGGAACGCCTCGGTCCGCCCCTCCTCCGTGTCCCGACGCTGCAGGTCGAACTTGAGGAGCGCCCGCAGGAAGAAGCCCGTCGGCCACAGCCATTCGGGACCTTGGTGGTAGTTGCGCCCCTTCGCGGTGGCAAAGTCGTCGCTGTCGTCGCTGTTCACGTAGTACGGCCGGTAATTCAGGTCGGCCGGGTCGAGTGTCGCCATGCCCGTGGGGCCTCGGAGGACCTTGTCGGCGACGCTCAAAGCGTGGATCGCGTGGCCGGGATCAAACAGGTCCGGCGCCACAGCCATGGCGATGGGGAAATTGGGCCGGAGCTGGTAGTCCTCGTACTCCTTACCGGAGCGGTAGAGGTCCTTGTAGATCCCGCGGCGGTTGATGATGGCCGGATTCACATCGTATTGCGCATCCTCCTTGGACGAAAGGGGCACGAAGTAGCATCGCTCGAAATTGGCCCTGATCAGGTCGGCCCAGGCATCGAAGCCGATGGACGAACCGTCGGTTCGCGTAACGCTGTCATACTTGTACTTCCCTTCTGCGTGACTCTTGGACAGCCAGGCAAGTGTGCTGTAGAGGAGGCCCGTGATCTCGACCGCTGCGCCATCGCGCGGTGTCCCAGGTACACCCTTAGATCCCGCGCGAGTGCTCTCGCCCATCTTGTCCATCCAGGTACCGCAGTTATGCTGGTTGCCACCAAAAAGGATGCCATTGTCCCAGTCGACCTTGATATCAATGTTGAAGCCCTCGTCGGTCATCTGGGAATCGAGTCCCGGGCCAGCGTTGGCTTCGCGGTATGACATGCCGCCGGCGTGTCTCTGCAGTGCTTCCTGGATGATTTCTTCGATTGTGCTTTCCTCAGAGTAGGCTCGCGGATCGTCCATGTCGAACCAAGTATCGTCGTAAGGGAGGAACCTCCGCTTCACTTTTGCCCGGAGCAAATCAAAGCCCTCCGGTGCGAATTTGACACACTCCTGGATGCATTGAAGGAAGAACCAGATCGAGTCTCGCGAGTTGTATCGAGGAGCAGTCCCGCTGTTCAGAAGGTTGGGGATCTGTCCATGCTTCAACACGCTGGCGAAAGCGAGTATGTGCTCCCTTGCCTCGTCGAAGCGTCCCGTGCCGAGGTACATGCCCCGGAGGGAAATGAAGATGTCACGTCCCCAGCACCGCGCCCATTCTACGGCAAAATGGTCTAGACCGGCGGACATTGACGGCACAATCGTCTTCGGATACAGAGAAGCAGACTTGACCGTGCCAGTCAGCTGCACCCCGACCATGGCCAGACTGTGCAAGAACCACTGGCCGTCTCTGACGTTCTCGCTCATGAGTTCGATTCCGCGCTCCCATGCGGCCCTGTACGCTGTCCTCACCACCAGGCCGAAGTACCGGGGCAGCAAAAAGCTCGGAATGCGCCGAAGCGCATCAAACCTCTCCTTGAACCACACAGCCGGTTTGCCCAGCCTCTCGTGGCCCGGCGTAGAGGCGAGCCGCTCGAGTCGACCAACGATATAGTCCAACGCCCATTGGCCTTCCCGCAAATGCTGGCAGAGCGGATGGGCTAGGTTGTTCTCGGAAATGATGTCCTTGAGTAGACTCCACCAGCCTTGGAGGCCAGCATACACCAACTTGCCATGGCCGGGTATATCATAACAGCCGTCTTTGCCGTTGCTACTATCCCTTTCTTCGGCTTCCCCTCTGTACAGCAACAGATTGAGATCGACGAGGCTGAGACCCGCAAAGGCCTTCTTGGCCCCTGAAGTCACATAGCTGTCGAGTCCAGTAGAATGTTCGGCGGCGGGAATCCAAGTCTCGAAGAGGGCGATGCTCCCAGGCGGAAACTGGTCAAGCACCGCAATGATCGTGTCTTTGCCTTTGGTTTCCATGCGGACGCCGGGTACGTCGACAACCCGACTTGGAAGGCCCCTGAGATGGCGTTTATCTTCGAGCACCTTCCTCTTCGTCTCCTCGGTCGCATCTACTTCCAGCATCCAGCTTCCCAAATGCCGAGCCCGCGTTCCAGTGAGATGAACCGGGTTGAACGCGCCATTTCCATTTCCGTAGCCTGGAAATGCGGTATGGGCGATCAAGAAGTAGCCCTTCCTCGACTCCGGGTGTACCCTATGGACCGTGATGTACTGACCTTCGTGGTGGACGTGCGTTTCGTCGTAGCCATCCTTGCCCATGAGCGTGTGGATCTGATTGAGAAGCTTCTTGATGCCGCCAATTCCATTCTTGCCTCCGCCAATCCTGACGGGCTTGTCGGAAGACTCAGAGGTGTACAGTCGCGTCTCGTTGACCAGATCGACTAGTTTTGGGTAGATCTCATCGTATCCCATGACGCTTCCGGTGGCACTCGCGCACATGCCGACCAAGGCAGTGTTCGGTAGGGTATCCCGAGCATCCCGCTTCTGCGCCGGCGTCTCGTTGTCGTGGGTACAGTCCATAAAGAGGGCGTGCACAGGCACTGGCTTGATCCTGCGGATGATGTCGCGTGACGAGAACTTCGAGTCATCGAACTCAGACTCGCCCTGAGAAGCGTAAGAAGCGTGAGAAGCGGTAGGGCTGACCGACGTCTTGGAATCGACCCTCAGAAGTTCATCGACCTCAAAACTCCCAATGGGCCTTCCGCCATGCCTATGCACAAGCCTGCTTAGCTCGCCGGTGCTCCAAGCTTGCATGGCCTCGCGGATGAGGGAGCTCAGACCCAGTCTCTTAACGAACACATAATCCATTTCTTCAGAGCCCGTGAAAAGTTCTGCAACCACATAGAGATCAGGCCTGACTCGCCGCGCCTCGTCTAGGATGTGCTCGGCGACATGGATAGGGGTGGAGTGAGCATTGTCGATCCTCAAGCCTGCGAAATATTTGGCCAACGTCCGAGCGTACGTCGTCATGTAGTCCCAGAGAAATGGGCTGTCAGCCGGGCTGTCGCCATACCGAAGTTTGACGCAGTCACCCCAGATAATGACTTCTCGCCTGAGATAAGCGCGTGACCGAGGGCCGGCATTATCGATCATAGCGTTACCCGCCCAGACCCATCCGTTGTTCACGAGGACAAGTTCCTCCTTCTTGTGTTTCGAAGTGACACTGTTTTGCGGCAAGCGGGTGAAGTAGGTCTCGATGAGCGGATTCTTGTCGTTGACCTCACCCAGTTTAGGTCCGTGGTCGTCGAGGCGACAATATTTGATGCGGTTGAAAAGCTGTTCTAGTATCTCATTGATCTCCGCATCATATTCTTTATAGAAAGGCAAGTTGGCCTCGTCAAGGATCGACGCGAGTCTGGTTTCGGCCGCTGATCGGTCCGGCGTTGGGCCTCCTTCCCCCTCGTAGCGGCCGAAGATGGCAGACAGGAGGGCTGCGGCCACAGTGGGGTGGACTGTCCTCCTGTAGCGCTCCCCAAGACGATCGTGGTTCAGTATTCCGTACTTGATAATAAATTCGGCTTGTTCCTTGAGGCTGGCATTCTTCAAGCCGATAAAACCATCGGGACCCAGAGAGTCTTCCGGGAATTCGACACGACCTGCAACCCAAGCCTTCACACCAGCGTCGACGTCTCGGTCGACATCAATGGCGTAAAACTCCCAGAGACGGATTTTGCCAATGACCTGTTTCTTGATGGCATCCATGATCAACAAGAGGTCGTCGGTGCTTTTGAGTTGGGTTGGGAGACCAAGCGATTGCAGGTTGGAGCTGAGTTCCAAGAGCTTTGTGTCCAAGAGATATGCCGACTCGAGCCAGGGAGCCGTGATCAAGTTGTAGCCGGCGTCCGGGTGCTCCTCCAACCACGCACTGTTATGGGCGGTGTGGTTGAGGACGATGTCGGTGAGACTCAACAGGGAGTGATTCTTCTCCAAGCTGTCCACCATCTCATGAACGTCTTTCTCACCATGCGGAAAACAAACCGGATCCCAGCTTAGCTGGTCGTATATGCTGTAAGGGGAGTTGGAAGCACCCCTGACTTGCAGTGGGGTGAAGTGAATCATGTTGTAGCCGCGATCGCTGATGCCGCCGAGATGACGCTCCCAATCCTTCGGGTATTCGCCCATGAACTTGCTAATGACCGTGAAAACTGACAGCGCAGGAAGGGGCAGTGGCCGACCGTCGAGTACGAGCCTGGGGGCCACATCGATGTAATAACGTGGAGTCTCCTTGTAGGTCGATTTGGCCAGCGCATCGGTGCGCAAGTCACTAGCTAGGTCGGGGAGTTCGGCGTAGGTGGTGTAGAAGCAATAAGCGCCAGCTTGAAAGATGGGAATCGAGATCTCAAGCGTACGGTTGAAGTCGGGGATGAGCCTTTCGAGCGTGAAACGTCAGGATCGCTGTTCGGAAAGCAGTTCTAGAAAAGGGGGCGAGAGGTGAAAAAGGGGAGGGGGGGGGGGGGCTACTTGAACTCCCTGAACTTGTCCCGACGAAACTCAGCGCCCTCCTCCGGTATATTGACCCATAGGCTCCCATGGCGGCAGATGGAAGATGTGCCCTCGATGGTGAAGCGGACGATTATACGCTCGCGAGAATTGGATGCGATGTAAATGTATTCGCCGGGGACTTGGGGCGAGCCGTCGTCGTTCAGGGGAAGTAAATAGACCTCGTTGGAGACCATCGTCTTGGGGATCATAGTTAGTGAGTGGACGTAGGAGCTTCGTGCTCCACGGACGATGGCGTGACAGGAGACAAGGATCAATCAAGTGAGAGGCGTGATGCCGGTTGCCTCCCAGCCAAAGTACCGCCAAGGGCTTGACGGTGACGGTACTGTAGAAAAGAAAAGGGTGCCGGGGAAGCTAATGACGGAACATTGGAGCCCAGATACACGAAGGTAGACAGACAGAGACAGAATATCCGGATAAAAAACCCATATAATAGCAAAACGGCAAGAGTGAGGATGAAGTATGGGGCTGGAATATGAGGCTGGAAGCTGTTGGCAAGTGTCTATGGGCCAGAGCGTAACGGGAGGTGAAGAGATATTTTGAACGGTATGGCTGGGAACTTTCCCGGGTGGATGGGAAGGAGGCTAAAACACGACAAAAGCCACCAAAGCGGCGGCAATTTCGGGGTCCAAGAGCAAACAGAACTCGGGTTGCGCAGGATGTGGGATTTGGTATCTGGGGTCTGGGACTTGAGAGGGTTCACGGTATATCGGTCGATATCCCCAGACGGGCACGTTGAAGAAAGCATCCCCAAATCTTCCTGTTGTGGGCAAAAGAAGTGGAGTTATCGTGATGGGAAGAAAGTTCGGACTCGGCCGAGACAGCTCCCAGTTCGATGATAAGGGACAGGAAAGCTCCTGGAAAGCAAAGGAAAGACGGGGGGAAACGAGGGGTACGAGGGCGCAAGCTTGGTCAAGGGAAAGGCGAGTAAGCGCAGTTCTGGATGACAGGCATGAACCCAAGGGACTTCTCATGGATCACGCCTCCTTTGCTCTTGTTCAATCCCCATACGCTTATCCCATAGCTGTCACCTCTATATCCAGAGGGAAGCCAGAATGGGTGGTCTGACGAGGCGTGCCACTGGCGTTTCAGTGGCATCTCCTCTCGACATTCCCCTCTCACAATACGGGCTGGTCTGACGTTGGTATCCGGAAGCCAGGTTGATGTGCGCCACTAGGTGCATTGCATGTGTGACTCTTATGTAGGTGAGGCAAGGTAAGGTAAGGTAGGTAATGTATTTGTCGTAATCAAGACAAGAGGCAGAAAGACGGGATAAGATTAAGGTGGGATGAATGAAAGAACGTGGGACTGGAAAAGGAGACTGATAGGGAGGGTTTTGCCTCACCTCATCAAGCCTCCGTGGGCTGTGGCGAGCTAAACGGCAGCTAAAGACGCCGAGGTGGCTGGTTGTCGAGTTCGACCTCGATCGAGATCCCTGGTGAGATGTCGGTTTCGTTTCTTGATGAGGGACGCAAATGGCGCTAAAGAGACGAGGGCAAATGCTTGTTGAGATCAATTCAACCAAAAGACGGGAGTAATTGGCATGATGGATGGCGCCGAGAAAGCGACAAGACCAAGATAACGACGGATGCTCCGTACTGCTCGAGGGTTTTTGTTTATGTTGGTACGAATAGACGAGAAGACGGTGCAAGTTACGCCTATGACGTGATGTAGGTATTGATTGTCCCGTGACTGGCCATACGGAGTAGCGACCGGTAAGTACCGATACCTTGGCAGCAGCCGCTCGTCCCTCTCCTCGTCCAGCCCAGAGCCGCCCAAGTCCCCACCTAGGTAAGGTAAAGTACTTTCTGAAAAGCAATCCGCTCTACCTAGGTACTTTGTAAGCACGGCTCGTAACGGTTGTGACCACCGCATCGCATCGCAACAACGTGTCTTCCAATTGTTGGCTTTTGGCCATAG
This sequence comes from Sodiomyces alkalinus F11, assembly GCF_003711515.1. Classification (NCBI taxonomy): domain Eukaryota; kingdom Fungi; phylum Ascomycota; class Sordariomycetes; order Glomerellales; family Plectosphaerellaceae; genus Sodiomyces; species Sodiomyces alkalinus. The sequence continues at coordinate 1,452,110 of NW_021167089.1, read as the reverse complement.
TCTCCAAGATGTTTCTCGCACCAATGCGTTGGTGCTTGTAATTAACTTTGTTCCCCTATGTCTACCAAGTACATGTGAATCAAACCAATAATGTGTCTGCATGCGGCTTCGAGGACTTCTTCGTACTTCGTAATCATTTCTGGACGCATAATCAACCAACCACCAGTGTCCCGTCGCTTGATTCAGAGATGGCCCTTTGGTTCGATCTTCAAGATCTATGCATGTGAAAATCAACAACGCCCATTTCATCATGCTGGTCGTTGGTTGATGTTCTCTTCGTTCTCTCCTCCTCATTGTGCCCAGTATAGTTCGGCACTGCCCAAGACAGCTATAACCCGGGGGAAAGGGGGGGTTGGGTTCGCCGGTCGACCGGCCGACTGGTCAAAATTCTCATCAAATAAGACCCATGTCTTTCAGAGCTTTCCGGGCGTCTTCCGTCTCCTGCAATTCAATCGAGAGGACGTGCCCATTAGCCCAGTGTACTGCCATGCGCCGCGTGTCGGAACGGTGATAGAAACTCGTGCGTCTGAGATCGAAATTCGGAAAAAAGAGGTCCGAAAGAGGACTCTTGTCAGGCATCGCGATGTAAGATCCACCAACCAGATGCCGGATACAATTGTAAAAGGGCGTCACATGATCTTTGTAACCTCGTCTTCGACCTGGTTGAAGGGCCGGGGGTGGGAGGGCGGGGGAGTCAGCTCGAAATGCAAACGAAGGTAGAGGGCTACGGCCTTGCTGGTCCACTGGCTACATCGAACATTCCATCCCCAGCAAAGGAGAACGGATGATGTGAGGAAGAACGGGACAGCGACAAGGGCGTGCGGAACTGGGGGACGCGGCCGCGAAGCGGTAGGGGGATAAGAGGAAAGCGCAACAGGGGAAAACATACCTCCATGTCTTCCAGGGCATCCTGTTGGGATATGCAACGCAGCACATTCTTCTTGCTGCTTTCCTGCAGCTCACCAGCCAGCAGAAGCTCGTCGAGTATATAGTACGCTTTGGTGAAAGAGAAGATGATATCTAGTTCGCACACATTGCCGTAGTATTTGTCCATTTGCTCGACGTATCGATGAATGATCTCCAGCGTGATGAGCTCGTTGTCGTCCGAGTCGGCGCCAGCGATGAAGAAGAGGGATGCGTATCTGCGGTAAACAATTTTCGATTCTGATGTTGCCCAGTTCCACAGAATTAGCATGCTACCAGTACCAAAGATGTGCTCGCGTCGGACAAGTGTATGGCTTACCTTTATACTCCAGGAAGTTGCACATGCGGGTTCGGCGAGCCAGAACCAGCTGGGACACGTCCTTCACAATCTTGGCCTTCTCTCTTGGCGACAAAGTAGTGAACCACTTGGCAAGGCGCTGTGATGCGATAATCAAGTCAGACGGTTGGCCGTATACGGAATGGAGGGGCGAGATTTCTCAAGCTGAACTTACCACCTTGCCTTGCCTGGAGAGGAGGATCAAGTACCTATGTCGAATGTCTCTTAGCTGGACTGATGCTGAAAATGGTTTATGTTATAGGCAGCCTTTAGGTAGGTCGGCGAAGGAATGCAGGGTGCCGGGAGGAAGCCATACTGGATCGCCATGTTGTGTTCGATACAAACCCCTCCGGACGCAAGGAGAGCAATCAAGGCGGAGCGCGACAGAGGCGACAGTGACAGAAACCGCACGCCGACGGCTGTAAGAGTAAAGGAGGTGTAGAGCCGAATGTTTCGCTATGTGTCAAAACCGTTTGCTGCTGATTCTATGCCGATGTTGTATGGACAAGGGAAGGGGAAGAGGTGACTGGACTTCTACTGAACCCTCGAGTTGCAACTGTAACCATTAATCCATACTCAGCAGCAGTACCTACCATGCTTCGGGGAACCCCCATGATCCAGACAATTTGCCGAAGATTTACCATGACCGTTCTGACAAACAACACATTTGGCGGGACATGTCCAAGTCCTGTCCGCACAGTGATTGGATATACGAGTGCCTTACGGAGATAAGGTACCTACGGTAGATACGATACGGCGCACCCGTACCTAGGGCTGACATAGTACATAGAAACGAAGTCACTTTCACCCTGCCATTGCTACACGCCATTGCTACACGGTACTCTGTACTTCGTTCAGCAGGCAAGTGCCCATTATAATTAGCACAACACCAGGTCGACACCGGACTGCCCTTGAAGTTGGATTAGTTTCCAACGGTCGGAGAAAGAAGTCCATTTCGCATCTCTGGCGAGAACTTTTTCCTCTGGATGGTCTATCTACCTCAGTGGGCCCCTTTGTTGTGGGCCGGATAAGTTCTTTGAAAGACGTACTTAATATAATCAATAGGTACCTTATTTTAGACTTCGTACTTCTACTTTGACTTCGAATTCCGTCACTGAACTCTTCATCTGCCCTTTTCTCGATGTCTTATTCTTCCCATCTGCATCACCACGCCTGCAGAAGTTACCTGATTAGGTAGCCCACCCATTTCCTACGACACGGGTCTATCCATGCATCATTAATAAGCTTACGCCGTTTCTCTGGGTCCATTCCAGTTAATAAGCTGCGACACCTCCTGCACCGGTGACCGGCGTTGTTCTCGTTCACTGCAAGAACGCCGCTTCGTGTGGAAAGACCTCGCGCACGCCATCTTGTTCGCTTAAGGCGTGCTTGGCAGTTAGACACGGCTGCCCGGACGCCCCGGATATTCCGGCTCATTCTCATCAGAGCGTGCGTGTCCGAAATTATACTTCTCGACCTTGTCTGTCGCACGCAACCAGCCATGACCAAATTAATCCTCTCAACCGGGTGTGTATTCCTCCTTGTCCTCGACTATTTGTGTTATGACAGTGCCCCGTCCGAAGCTCCATCCCGGTCTCTGAAATCGCAGTTTACGAGGCAACGAAGGCGAATGCTGATTGGCGATCTCACAAATCTATCAGGAACATTGTCTCTGGTGGCCCCTCCCTACTCCGCAAACCAGGGTCGTTCAGGTCCAATCTCGAACTCACCAAATCGCTGCGCAATAATTTTCTCGCCGCTCGGCAGGACTACTCAGCAGCCGCCTCTCCGGTCCGCAACGGTGAGCCCGATGGCGACGTAGCAACAAGCGATGCGAACGGCGGCCACCAACTCAACGGCCAAGCCCTGCCCCGCATTGATGATAAGAATAACCTGGGCAGTCCCCGCCCTCACCTGGACATCTGGACCGATCGTAGCGACGACGGCCAGACCCTTTACGTTCCTCGTATAGATTGGTCCCTCGCCGGCCTGCAAGAGGACACCGCCGACTACGACATCACAGTCAAGCTCTTCTTTCTCCCATCAGCTCCGGTCGCCGAGCGCCCGCGCTATATAGAGGAAGCCCTCTCCCTAGTCCGCAAGGAGCTCGGCGTTCAACACATTGACTTGCTCATTGCCAGTTTCCCGGACATGTCTTTCGAAGGCGACTGCGAGTGGCAGGCCGACCAGCGCAACGCGTCGCAAGGGGACCTCGAGGCCGAAGTCGCTACATGGGCGGCGCTCGAGGCGCTGCACGAGCGGGGGGAAGTTGCGGCACTGGGGATCTCCGAGTTCGGCACAGAGAAATTGTCCAATTTCCTGAGGCGTGTCAAGATTCGACCCGTTGTTGATCAGATCAACACGCGAGACTGCTGCAACGTGCCGCCGCCACTGATCGACCTTGCCAGGGCGGAGGGCATCAACCTTCTCGTTCACACTGACTGCACCGACATTTTGCCCCAGGGCACGCTTCGGGAGTTGCTCGGTCAGGGGCCGCAGGGTGCTGGCGTCCTCGCCGACCCAACCGTTGAAAACAGCAACGGCGAGGACAATGGCGCACTCAAGGGGGATCTCGCCCCACAATGGGTGGTCAAGTATACAGCTTTCATAAGAGATAGGGGGGTGTTGGAGAACAAGGGATACTTTGCCGGGGCGGTCCTCACACAGGGTTGATTAAGCACGATTGGAGGCGAAGCAGATATCCGAAGCATATCATGGGACGCGGCGTTTGGGGGATGGTCGTATATATACCTTGCCTGTTCTGAAATGAATGCATAGCGTGACGAGAAAGATGCCTCGATGGCCAAATCGTCTATGAGAACAAGACCGAGTAATAACGATAGCCTTTTTTCTTTCTTTTTTTCGTAATTTGTTTGGTAGATAGTGGGATTCTCTCCCAAGTGCCGCCGCCTACCTATCCACACCCACTAGTCATCTCTGGCAATGAGGACAGCCGCCAATCTCTGGCCCCTCTCACCGCCAAGGTAGATGTCATCGTCGGGCGTCTCATGACCCATCTCAACGGCCACCCTATATCCCTCCGTAACCGTTTCCTCGTCCACCCGGAGCCCGTTGTCGACCAAGGCGAAGATGACGCTCCGGATCCGGGCAATCTCCCGCATGGTCTCGGCCTCAATCCGGTCATTCTGGCTTGAATAGACGTTGGCACTGACCGACTCTTCCATCCTGTTCAGCCCCACGCCCTCGGTGGGAACCTCGCCATCCACATGTTTGCTGATCCAGATGTAGCCGTTCACGCCGAGCATAACTTCGACGGCACCGCCACCGTTTGCCGCCTCCATGGTCCAGCTCTGTCTCTTGGCACGCACGACGCCGCCGCCGCCGCCGCCGATACCACTCACCGCGCAGAAGACGCCGTTGCGCAGCTTTCCGTACCGCAAGCTGCGGGTGTGCAGGGAGGCGCCGCCTTCGGCGTGCAGCGTCTGGACCTCGGCCACGAGAAGGTCCCCCTCGGCGAAGAAGAAGCGGATCTGCAGCTCGTCCGTGTCGGTACGCTTGCGCAGGATGCCGCCGGGCAGGTTGATGGCGCTGATCTGTAGGGTCGCGAGCTGGCTGGCCCCCACGTCGACGCGCCACCGCTTTGGTTGCACCTCGACGATGCGCCCGACCACCAAGTCGCCGATCTCCGGGGTGTACCGGGCCCGCAGAGGCCGGACGGAGAGAAGTTTGTTGGTGCGGGTTACCGTGCCTGCCACGGAGGAGACGATGGCTCCCTCTGCAGAGCTGACGTAGGTCCCGTGGCCCCTGGGAAGGTCGTCAATTTTGCTCCTCCGTGGAAGTGGAGGAAATGTGGAAAGGGTGAAAAGTTTGAGTACGGGACGAAAAAGAAAAAAAAAGAAAGAAAGAAAGAATGAGAGTGAGAGCGGAGGTCTAGGAAGGTTTGCTTGACTAACCTCATCCACTGGGGGTCGTCTGTAATAACTTCGCCTGGTGTCACAATTTCGTGGTCTCCGCTCCGCCCACGTTTTGATGCTCGGCTCATACTAACGTCGCCATCCAAATCAACACCTCCAGAGTCTGAGTCTGAGTCTGAGTCTGATGCATGGAACGTATGATCGTGGGTTTGAGGTATCGACCGAGGTTTGAGTATTGTGATGGGCATATTGACTATGAAATTGGCAAGCTCTGCCGTGCAAGAGCCTGATCCTGTATGGGTATCGGTGTGAGCTGGATGATGGGTATCTATCAGTGGGGGGCTTTTTTTGTTTTGTCTCGTTGCGCCAGAAATTCGTCTCCAATGGGTTCCGTGATGAGATGGTTGAAGTGTTGAAGGGATAAGGTACAGAATTTCTGGTGTTGTCGGGACTTGAAATTGCACCCCCACAAGGTACCTGACACTCACAGCCGTTCTGTCATTGACAAAGGGACAGACCTCACTACACTGTATTTTCCACCATCACACAGATCTGAGACTCCTTGCGATCACACATTGCTTGACGATACAATAATACACACACAGACACACCCAAGAAAAAAAAGGTTGGTTACTTTTACGACGTTATTGATTCTACAAGGCCATGGAAGTATGCTACTTGGGACGAAGTTGCGGATACAGAGTCGACGTCCTGAAAACTTGGCGACCCACATACCATCAGCTTAGTCAACGGCTCCGCTACTGATAGGGATTCACACGTTGAACCACCGACGCGAACTGGTAATCACGACAGCATCGCTAAGGTTAAGATGATGTTTGACAAGAGTCCTTATCGTACCTTTCTCGCTCTGGAGTTGTTAGATTTGTACCCTCGTGGCGGCCTCATATTGTGCTTCGTAGATGATGTTCCTGTCGGTATTGAGAGCTTCCGAGTAATTCATCAGGAGGTCTTGAGGTAATTTGAGGTTAGAGGGCAGTAAGCCCGTAGCCTCGGCCCCTATGCGATGGGTGGTCGTACTCGTCTTTCTGATTTCGACCTCCGGGCTAGCGTAGTGGTAGACTGATAAGCTTACGTTTGTCTCCTGAAGACTCCCAAGCCTGACATCTTTCCTTGCCCGGAGGAAGATCAAGTGTTGAGCTGCGCCGCTAGCTTCTTACCGGTACTCATGACAAAAATTATTTAAGTCACGTATATCTTCTCCACATTAGAGAGCTTGAGCCCACTCTGAACTAGTTTGTATGCCCATGCATAATACAGCTTGGCCTTCCCCGTGTCCTGGTAGCATGAAAGGGGGGGAGGGGGAAGCGGAAAAAAGCGTAGAGAAGTGATGGGTATGAGTTCATGACTACTGTGTATGCGCAGTCGGAATAGGGGCGTCCAGGGGTGTGGCATGATTATCCGTGCTTCCACTGTCGCTCGTGGCAAGATTCTCGTTATGCCCAATCCAGATTTGGCGACAAAAGCTTGTCGAGTCGATTAATATTCAAGTACTGAGTAGATATATGTTGTGACAGGCGGTGGTACAAAGTGCATAGAGGTGCTCACGGCAGTGAACAGAAACCTCCCCGAGACACCCACCAGGAAGGTGATAGGTGCGCCTTGATCGCGGGCTAGCCTTGCAGCTCCCTCCTAGCACTGAAGCATTCGGAGATCCGAGAGTCGCGCTGGACTAGCTTCGGCCGGTAGCTGACGATGTGTATCCTAGTCGGCCGATCCTCGCCATCAGCTGTGGTTGAGCAGCAGGCTCCGTGTATGGAGCGGACTGTTCATATGTCGGTTGCGTCGGTTGATCGCCATCTGGCCTTCTCCCCCCAATTCTTTTTTACATGAATAGCCTCCAGATGCCGAGATATGCCAACCCCAGGGAGATGCCTGCAACGCCGGATTTTCTACTCCTCATGCCGAACATCGACTTGCTTTGTAGTATTGCTTGTTGTTGCCTCCGGAGGTGTGCATTGCCTGACACATAGTTATAACCGGCGAGTGCCAGAAATGCGCCACCGCCTGTAGATCTCCGCAGTTAGCAACCAGCGTCGTATGTGCCACCGAAGAAGGCTTGTGAGGCAATGGGAAGAGCTAAAGTACTGACCAATCACTCTGCAAGCAGTGCAGTCATCACCACGGTCTGCACGCAGAAGATTGTTGAGATCTTCAGGCTTATCGAGACTGCCCAGGGTCGGCACATCTCCTTTTGCCATTATGACGGTGTGTGCTGATGATGTGGTTCCTCCTTGCTTGTTGTAAAAGAGGAACTCGAGAATTAGGGATACCGACGATTCGATTTCCAGAACAGAGGCCCCAGGTACCCGCTAATTTCTATTCCGTGCTGCGTATGTAAACTCCGAGGTCCGATTCACCTCCACTGATTGGCTGAAGAGGGACACCGCCCGCCATTATGTCATCGCCCGCTATCAGATGCTTGGATTCGTAAGTCGCGTGTCCCTGGAGCTTTCCCCCACCACACTCGCTTTCTCCAGCATCACCGCCGCCCAAAGTGCTACCCGCCTTGGCACTTCCCAACGGGCTTACTTCTACAATGAATGGCGTAATAGAAGCGTTGCACATCTACGATGACCACAAGTGCGTTTACTTGATCTTGCGAGCAAGTACAAAACTGATAATTGCCAGCCATGCCATCTTGTCGCATACCTACACACAGCGACCACTCTCGGCGCAGCATCTCCTTCCCCTCTACCTAGAGCACCCAACTCCTCGGCCTAACTTGATTTACCTCCCGAATACGAACCCTCCAACCCTTGTGTTTGGTCTCGATCATGCCAACCTCCTTTTCCTCGCGACTTCGTCCTCTGAAGTCGAACCCCTTCTCGTTCTCGAATTCATTCATCGCATCATCGATGCCTTCGAAGACTTCCTCGGCGCACCTCTCATAGCGCAGAAAATTGAGAGTCAGTACGATGTCGTTGCGCAGCTTTTGACCGAGATGTGTGACGCTGGAACTATCAACACAACCGAACCAAACTCCTTGAGGGACCTGGTTGAGGTGGAGGGCTGGATGGGCAAGCTCCTCGGCAGTATCAACCTACCAAGGTAACTACCCCTGTTTATCGCGACACACAATGCGATGTCCCGGGACTGACGTACGGTAACAGGAAAGCTGGTAATCTAGCCACGACGCTCTCCGGCTCTCACACACCTCCCCTCATTCCGTCCAATACTCCCGCGTTGCCGTGGAGGAGGGCCAATGTACGGCATACGTCCAATGAGTTATACGCCGATATAGTTGAGACTCTCTCGGTCACCTTGGCGCCGTCAGGACGTCCGCTGGCAGCCTTTGCGAACGGGTCTATCGCCTTTACCTGCAAAGTGTCGGGTGTACCCGATATTCTCCTGACACTGACGAGCCCATCCGGGAAGCATAACCTCATAGGCATCATGGACCTTCCTGTATTTCACCCATGCGTACGGTTATCACGTTGGAAAGAGAGACCAGGAGAGCTTAGCTTCGTTCCTCCTGATGGCCGATTCATTCTAGCGGGTTACGAGGTTGATCTACTTCCTTTCACCAACGCGAAGAGTGGGAACCTCAGCTCAAATACGCTCAAGCTACCCGTGGACATCGAAATGAAGAAAGGGCTCGGCACTGTCGGTGCTGAATTTGAGGTGCGAGTCCATGTCAACAGAACAATGCTGAATGCGCACCGGTCAGTATCATCCACGCAATATGGGCGAGGTGCCGGCGGCGCCGGGAGAGGTTTCGGAGCGGGCACATACGCCGGGACGCCTGGCGCTCCTTCGATGCACGACCTGATCGTCAGGGTCCCTTTGCCGGCAGATGTGCGAAATCTGTCGGAGGTCCGGCCTAGCAAAGGCGACGCGAGTTACAACCCTGGGGAGAAGATATTGGAATGGCACATCCCGACCAAAGAGCTCTCTGCTGGGACGACCTACTTCGGGCTCCGATGTACTGTGGTAGGGCCACTACCGGTCGAGGATGAACGGGAGCTTGACCCAACCGGGTTCGGCTTTTCATACAACGAGCCATACCAGACCACACCTTCATCGGTTCCAGGGAGGGAAGATTCGGACGGCAGTGCTGGAGAGAAGGATGCTAAGAAGGTGGCGCAGAACAAGATTTTGATGCCGAGTTCTGCATCAGTGAGCTTTTCGGTGAAGGGATGGGTACCCAGTGGGATCAAAGTCGAAAGCATCATGATCGACGCAAGAAAGAGCAAGGGGCTCGGCGAGAATGTGAAGCCTTACAAAGGCGTCAAGTATCTGACAGTTAGCAACGGCGGTGTCGAAATACGGTGTTAACCTAATAAAATCACTTGCTTGTAATGGTGGGACTTTGGTTCGCCAACCGTTTAATAGAGTGGGCAGTGCCTTGCACTGGCGGAAAGGAAGGAGGGCATTTTAACGACGGGAGGCATTCTGGATAACAGCATTGTGCCATGTAGTTGGCATGAAGACAAGTCACTGCAATATACCGTGGACTCAACTCACGAGTAACTTGTAGGAGGTTGTCATCCCGACTCTCTCCTCCAGCGAATTACTTATGCGTCTTTAGGTCGGGCTATATCAGGTACGAAGTCGATGGACTCTTCGGTGTGTGAGGTCAGTTGGGTACCTTATTCGTAAGAAAGGCTCAGAGAGCCGCGGTTAGAGGTGTGATTACCTTAGTAACTGCGGGGTCGGAGTGACCCGGCATAGAACAGCCCCACATTAATATTGGCCGGCTGTCGGCTACTGTCAGATGCCCATAGCCACGTTGTCGAGGTGTGGTAAACTAGGTAGGCAGGTGAAAGAATCCCGAAGTATGGATACTATCCTACTCGATCGGAAACCGGATCTGACCCAAATCAGGCCGCTCTCTTCTACGCACTTCGAAGGCGCCCGTGAACCACGTCGCATCTCACTCTCGCGCGGCTTTGGGCGTAATGCCACATTACTTGCATCTTACATTCGTTAACCCAGTGCAGTAGGGCGTTTCCTGCCTCATGAACGAAGTCGCCTAAGCCTCCCGGCTTGCCGTTGGCTGGGACATAGCCATGAAAGCTCTCGCATCTTCCTCCCTCCCGACACTACTGATCAGGAGGACGACGGCTTCATTCTCGCTGGCACGGGGCTTTGTCCCGATCACTCCTTCTGCACACCATGCACGCGATCGGCGACATGCTTCGACACGGGGGAAACGGCCGCGAACGGCCCTCTTCTTCCCAGGTGGGTAGCTTTCAAACGGAGTTCGTTGCTCGGGTATCTTTGTTCCTCGTATCGTTGACACGGAGCCCTATAATTAGGCCAGGGAGTGCAGAGAGTGGGAATGTTGACCCCGTGGCTGGAAGCCTTCCCCGCGACCGCGAAACCCATCGTCGAAGAAATAGACCACTACCTGGGCTTCAAGCTCTCGGATATCATCCGCGACGGGCCCAATAAACTTCTGACACAAACCGCCAATGCGCAACCGGCCATCATGGCCACTTCGATCCTTATCCTCCGTATCCTCGAGCGCGAGTTTGGATTCGATGTCGCGGGCCGCGTCGACGTCACCCTGGGTCACTCCCTGGGTGAATTCGCCGCGCTTGTGGCGGGCGGGTACCTCGAGTTTGAGGACAGTCTGCATCTTGTACACAAGCGGGCCGAGGCCATGGCGGAGGCTACCCGTCGCGCCGTCGAGGAATACGGAGGTGATTACGGCATGGTGGCAGTCGTTACGGAGCCGGAATATCTAGAACAGCTCATCGTTGCCGTTCGCGACTTTGTCCGCCCCAATTCCACCCCCGGGGCCGAGGGCGAGAGTCCGACGGACCGCGCGCCGGTGGACCAGGTGCTCATCGCCAACGTCAACAGCAAGAATCAGATTGTGCTGAGCGGCGATGTGGCCAAAATCAAGACGCTTGTGGCCCACGTACGGCAGTTTCTCGGCCACGACCCGCGAGCGGTTCGACTGAACAGCGACAGCCCCTTCCACAGCCCCATCATGCGACCTGCGGTGAGCGTTATGCAAAAAATGTTACAAGGGAAGAGCAAGGTCCGGGGCAGAGAGGGCAACGACATCATCACTTTTCCCGGAAGGATACCTTGCATCAGCAACGTGACCGCGCGGCCGTTTCAGGACAAGGCGGAGCTGGAGGATCTACTAGCAAGACAGTGTGTGGAGACGGTAGAGTGGTGGGATAGCATCAAATACCTGGACCAGGAAGAAAAGGTTAGAAGATGGGTAGGCATCGGACCTGGAAAGGTCGGAAGGAATTTGGTAGGGAAAGAGGTCGGCATGAGAGGGCGCGACTTGGTTAAGGGGGGTGGTGTATGGGCTATCACGGACCCAAGCGAGATCGAAGAAGTGTTAAAGGGGCTCGAGGACACGGAAAATGCGATGGAAGAGGAGACGGATATGGACTAGACGTCATCTTAGGTTCTTGCGCCATCTGGAATGTATCAATAGCGCTTTGTAAGGTGCCTTAGTGACAATGTTCTCGTCGTTCTTGGGCCTCATCTGGCGGCTCTATAATATATGCCTGTATTCGTATAAACCTAAAACGCCTGGAACATCGGTTCTGTTTTAGAGTACTGAGTAATTACTACCAGTTCAAAAATGCGCTCTCTCATACTTTTTAGCGTCAAGGCCGTCTGGCCGTTCACCCCATGTAAACACATGAACACCTTTTCTTCTTTTTCTTTCGTTTAACGGTCTGCCGTTTGAGATGCTATCCGTAGGTCCGCAATCCAGCTCAAACATCACCATGAGGTACGACCGTACGAGTGTTGAGTATTGAGCAAGAGTGCCTTTCTGGCTACCAGACCCCACTATTGTACGGGTAGTACGAATAAGATAGGGGTTTCAGCTTCATAAACCAAAGTACCTTGCCTTAGCTAATTACCTCCCTACCTAAGGTGTAACCCATAACGCCTCGAACATATCGACCGCCACGCTCGAGTGACGAACCAACAGAGTCCTACACCCTGGCCGGTTTCCAGTATGGCGACGGATATCCCATCCATAGCCTGTATAGGCATAATTGGTCGCAATGTATGCCGCCATCTCCGTATTTTGTTACTCTCCCACTCCTTTCAAGGCCACCAGCTAACTTGCTCGCTGCAATGTAGAATAACCCCCTCCACGTCTCCATCTTCCCTTCGTACAACCCATACACAAACACGTTGGCGCCATTACGAACCCCGCTTCAATTCTCCCTACTTCTATCCTCAACCCTCGACGTTTTTGAGCTCCGCGCTCGGCATGCCGCGGGAACCGGAACCGGTCTGTCAGGCGACATGGGACTCCTACACGCGGTCGACGAGCGCCTTGCTGCCTATGGCTTCGAGACAAACACCGGGATCAAGATGGTAGTGCTGGTGGACATGCGCGGGCGGAGAGTCGACGCCTCTGTCCTGGGCGGGAAGGGCGGCGCCGGTAGTTCCTCTGCCGCTTCTGGTTCCGCGCCAGCTTCCGCTTCCGCTGTCAACTCCGGCGTCGGGCTTCGCGAAGCTGAGCTCAAGGTCGTGTTCCGCGCTATCCAGAACGCGTATATTCGCCTGCTTCAGAATCCTTTCTTCGAACCTGACGAGGTCATGGAGAAGGGCGGCAAGAAGATCACAAGCAGGAAGTTCGAGACCGAGATTCGCCGCATTGGAGAGAGCTGGACGCCTGGCGTGACGAGTCTCTAAGGGGGACGCGACTGTGGGATTGAGAATTCCATTCGATTGCCCCTTCCCTTACACACTGGATGCCAAAACGTCCTCATAGATGTCCGTCCTATATGGTGCCTAGTGATACTGGCCTAGAATTAAATACAGTGCCTTTCCTTCCTTACCTACCACGAAGGTAAGTAGTTAAGTTGACGAAAGCAGTTGCATTGTAATACTGTCGTTCTGCTTGCTCACGTTACCTTATGTACGGATGCATGTTTAATGTTCATTTCTCCCTTTCGAGCTGTTCAATGCTCTTGATCCGCAGCCTCTGAAGGCCAGCCGGCTCCTCAAGTGTGACAGAGGGACCCAGAAACATATCGCTCCCCGACTTCTCCACTCCATCAAGGATTACCTTAAGGGGTGTCAAAGCCGGTGACCGCTCCCAGTGTCGAGCCTCCGGCGGAAGAGGCTGCCACCACTTCCCCGTCCGAGCATGCCACTTTGCCCCGCACATCTCCCACAGCCGGCTGGCAGCGCGTTTGTATGCAAACCGCTCGTCTTCACCTGTAAAGGCGCTCGTATCACTGAAATCGAGCTTTTTGTCTTCCCCCCCCCTCGCCCCCGAATATGCTGAGGTGCTATGGATATTCTCTGGCCCAAACTCCGAGTCTTCGTCCAGGTCGTATCGTCCCGTTCCAGAGGCCGTGTCATAAAGGGAAATATTGGGACGGAACGGCGCTGCGCTGTCCTGGTACACTTCGGCGATAGTCTCCGAGTGGAGAACATCCGAGTCAAGTACCGGTGCAGAACCATCTTGTGCCTTCTTGGGACGTGCCCGCATCTCGGGAAAGAAAAGCCCGTCAGGCTCGCGGGCAGCGCGGACGAAGAGCTTACACTTCGCTTCGTAAAGAGCGTCGAGAAATGTAATAAAGCGACGGGCTTCGTTCTTCTTCAGAGCCGTCAGGACAGGAACGTTGTCGACGATAAAAGTATGGTACGTGGAGGCCATTGTGACATAGTCTGCTGGGCCAGATGATTCGACGAGCTTCTCGAAATCCCAGTAAACGCAGCCGTTTCTCTGATAGGGGATGGCAATTTTCCTCCCGTATACGATTAATGTTTCCGGGCTCCATTCCCCTGAAGCGCCGATGTCCCATAACTGGCGCCATGTTGCTTCATGGTCCGTTGGAAGATAGTAGTTTGCGGGCCTTTTCGTTTGTTCCGGGACCTTGGAGTCTTCCTCGATCTGCCGAGAGACGCCTTCCAACTCAGTCGTGTTGATGTTTACCGCAACGGAGTGAGAATCGTCGCTGTTACCAGGAGAGAAAGTCTCATGTGACGAAGGCGTCACGCTACCTCCAACCCGTCTCCAGTCGGTAGCATCTTCCATGTGCCAGAAGTCACACCTAGCCTTAAGGACTTCCAGGAAGGCAGAAAAGTCGCTGCTAGTCCCGAAGAGCTCGCCACGTTTCAGAGTCTTTTTTCCTGAGAAGAGGTTTTTTGTAAATCCTCCCGCTGCAGGGGGCGTATACTCTACGCCGATGGCCTTCTGCAACTCCTCGGGAATGCGATTCGATGAAGCAACAAGGACGCCACCTAACTGGAAAAAAGCGATAAAGAGGTGACTGATTATCTTGCTGGCGACACGATCGGGAAGCTGAAACTCGTCGAGGAAGAGAATGGGAGATTCTTCGACCAGATTTTTCGCCATCCATAACAGTGAATACTCCCCGTCCTCTGCTGTCATTTCTGGATGGGCACGCCTAAATCTTTCGAGTTGTGAGAAGGTATAGAGCATGAATGTGTTGAAATGCCATCTTTTCTTCCTGTGCGTGGGGAGACCATCAGATAGTAGATCAATGAGCATCGATTTACCTGTGCCGACCTCGCCAGACAAGAACAGGCCCTTGGGGGAGTCGATTTCCAGAGCGTTCTCGTGGTTGGTTAGAACTCTGGTGAGTGCTAGGGTATGATTGCCTTCGGGTGCGGTAAACAAACGTCGGAATAGAGGGTTCCTCCATATTGGATGCGTGTCGACAGCTAGAAACGAATTCTGGTCTGCAGACTTGGCTTTCGTCGCAAGATCAGTAATTTCTTTCAACCGTTCACGGTACTCGCGGGCTGGGGTGTAGTCTTTGAGTCGTTGGTAGACATCCTGGAGGTGTTTCGCTAACCGGTGCTGCGCAGGATCAGGCGAGTAAACTCCGGTAGCCACGAGGGACCGGTATTTGACCAAGGGGTCCGTGATGGTAACAGAGGTCGAGAAGCGTCGCATATTGTATGATCATAGTCCGTATACAGTGGCCCGGAATTTTGTACGCATTCTCTAATCGACCTATTAGACCGAGGATCTTGGTAGCGAGGCAGTAATCCAGCCGAGAGCTGTTTACAACTTCTCCATCGGCATGATTATGTTGGGCTTCTAATGAGCGAAACACCCCTCCTTGGGTGGTGCGAATCCGTGACAAGATTGACTCTAAGGTATTCTAAAAGCAGTGCCTGCTTTCAATCGTTCGACCAAAGAACTTGGCAAGGCGGGGTTTTATCTCGCGCAGAAGCCGTATTTTAACGTCAACCTGCGACTTCTACCTCGTGGTTTGAAGTTGACGATCTGCTATATTGACCACCAATTGATATCATTTCGTGAGCTTGACGTCTGCCGTGGATAACTACCTTACATATGTGAAGTTCTCATCACCTTCATCCCGTGATATATGTTGTCCGAAGAGAGCACCTTGACCCTTAGGTACCAGTGAGCGGTTCCCTGCGTCGTAATTGTGGCTTGTACCCGGTACAGTGCAATCCACGGTTTTGACTTGGCGCCACTAGCTCGCCGGGGAAACTGGTCCAAGCTTCCAGCGTGCTCCAGGAAACGCAGGTCATCACCGTGGAGAGTACGACGTACCAGGTACCTCCGCGAACCCATGTTTTTTTTTCTTCTGGGCAAGCAAGGCCAACCCGGATCAGATCGATGGGCATGTTGCTTCGTCACGCTTGCATTTTTGTTCACCACTATTACCGCCTAAACATCCCTCTCTCTTCTTTCCCTCCATCACCGCCCAACCGTATTGATCCTTTTACAGCTCTTTCTTCTTCTACTTCCAGTTCCATCGCAGATTTGCACTTTCCTCTGGGAGCATCTGCCTCGATAACATTATTGACCCTGTCGCGACACGATACCAACTTTTTTTCACGATTGCTAGACGAAGCTATTCCGGGCTGCATGCCTTTTTCTAACCTATTCTTGATCATCCAGCCCTGCGCCTGCGACCAACTTCAGCCCTGTCCACGTTAATCATACAATGTTTTCGCCGTCCGCTCAAGAAGGCGGTCCCGCCACGGCCACCCGAAGCCGTCGACGTCAACGGCCTCTCAGCTCCGATAATATGGTCCAACCCCCGAAAGCAAAGCGCCAGCGCCTGCCTTTGACCGAAACGACTTTCGTTAACCCTGATGTACCCCCTGAGACCTACGAAGTAAAGGCGGATAAGGGTGCAAACCTCGATTTGAGGCAAGATGGGTTTGGGTTTGAGAGCCAGCCGATTCCCAAGAAAGAACTCAGTGTTCGGGCAAAGCGACCCAAACATGTTGAACGTACGGCCAAAGGAGATGGAAGCGTAGTCTTGGTATGTTTTCTCAATCATTCCCTCTTCTATGTCTTCTTCGCTCGCGGTCAGTGTCGATGCTGACAGGCTCCACGATACAGACAACCAACAACGCCTACACCGTTAGCAAGCTCCCAGCTTTGCCAGACCGGATTCGCGCAGATGCAACAGGTAAAGCACCCCTCTCTTGTGGACGCCCATCGCAGAGGAAACGCTTCCTAGCTAACAAGTATAAATAAAAAAAAGGACAACAACATGCCGAGATCTGCTCCAACGGATATGCCCTCGCACTCACCCACACACATGCTATCGTCTGGCCCTACACCAGCCCGACGCAGTCCCCTGAGGCCTTCACGTTTACGCTTCCCTATCCCTCCAAACATGCAACCGACCCTTTACCAATTGGTTGCTTGGTATCACCATCTGCCTCGTCTTCAGAACCCGGCCTTGTGGTAGTCATGCCTGTCAGCGGGAAGATAACTTATTGGGAGTCCATTTCAAGTGCTGCTACCCTGGATTTCATGCGACAGCAACGCCATGGTATCGAGGGCTCAATTCCGGGCCTATTTTCCGGGGAGAAAGTTGTCCAAATTACCAACGCCGAGTCCGCAGGCTTCATTCTGACCTTTACAAGCGGGAGGCTGGCCTACATGAGCGTCCGTGACGGTCACGGCAGACCTTTGGTTTCGATCCAGTTCCTACGGACCAGTATCAGTTCCAACACTGGAGGCATCTTTGGCAGCATCCGTCATGCGCTGGCTCCTTCCGCGGGTCGTGGGGAGATTGCGGCTGTCCGGGCCGACCGGAGCCACCGAATTGGTGAGCGAAACATCGTTGCCGCAACACTCAAGGGCAAACTGTACGCATGGAGAATTCACCGTGGAGGACACAACGACAACATCGCCGAGGCGGACGTTCGGCAACAAATAACGGACGCCATTCGGGAAGTCGACCCAAAGATGAGCACCGATTCTCACCCTGATGCTTTCGAGATCGTCGACTTCACCTACGTACCTCAGGGCATCGAGTCTAAATATCAAGAACTCAGTAGGCTGAGTGACGCCATGGCGTCTAACGACGCCAGTCTTCAGCACCTACTCCTTCTTGTCAGCCTCTCGAAGAAGGAATCCCACTACTCCTTGGTGGAGGTCATTCTCTCACCTTCCGGCCCACGAATCGGCATGGTGCGGCCTGTCACGTCTTACCGGTCTCGTTTCACTCCCGCGAGCTCAGACCTGTCCATCAGGCCTCGTCTGCATCTTCCCCGCCCAGCACTTGTTGCGTTCGTGGTTTTCGACAAAGCCGTCGTCATCGCATCGATAGCATGTCCGCCCGAGTCGCCGGACGCGCAACTCCAGGAAGACAGTCACATTATACCACCGACGTACGAAGATGTCCTAAGCCTGAGCGACAACAATGTGGCTGGAATTGTCGGTTCTGGTTTTGAGGAACCCTATGCGGCAGAAAATAACCCCGAAGACGCAAGGAGTATCCGCCATAAGACAAAGAATCCATCGGCAGTTTTCCTAGTTCGAGGCACCGGTATCCTTCGGCTGACAACGACCGACATAGACCGCTTTGCTAGTGACAAGCCGCCAAAGGTCGACGCGAAGAGCAAGCTGGAACAGGCCGTGTTCTTCGGAAACAAACAGGACACGCCTCTCAGTTTCGCCAACCAACGGGGTATCCAATTTTCCAACAGTGAGATGGCGGAAGCGGCATTACAACTGAGCCATGAGATTCTCAGCTCCTCCCTATTGCATATTTCTACTGTGCCCGCGTCGCTCGAGGATAACCTCCGGAGTCGCACAGCTGCCCTCGAGAGGCTCATGTATCACCTCAGGGCGATGAAGGTTCAGCTCGATCGCCGCACGCGATGGGTTCTCCTGTCACATGCAGAAAAGATGGCGGCGTCGACAGTTCTCTGGAAGCGACACGAGTCTTTTACACACGACCGGCCTGCGAACAGTAAGAAGGATCTGATGTCGGAGATTGTGGAGTTCATCCACCAGAGCGAGAAGAAGGTGCCTAACCGAAATGTCGGAGAGGTTGACCGGGTGCGACATTGGTTCATCCATGATGTGGCCAATCTTCATATCTTTGTTGCTTGGGCCTACGAGGTTATCAAGTATATGTACAAAGACCACATACTCGACGACGTTCATATCACTCGCCTCATCCACGAGGCGGTTCAGGTCAACCTGATCTCGCTGAACGCGGCTCTGGAATACAGGACGGACAAACTAGCTTTCTACGGGCTCCAAAATGAGGACTTGGAGTTTGGCATTCTGCGATCCGATTACGAAGACTTGCCGGAGTTCTGGACAAGCTCCAGTTTCATCACCAACAACCTAAAGCGACTATTGGAGCTGTGCCACCAATGGCTCGATCAGTATTCGCCTCCCAAAGAGGGGCCCAAGCAGCCCGATCCGCAACTGATCGAAAAGATCAAAACCGAAGTCGGCCCTCTCACGGACTGCTACCTCCTTGCCTTGCTGGAGCAGTCTCGTTGGAGCTCCGCCCGCCAGGATGAAAAATCAGGCCAATGGGCGCAGGAGTGCGCCAAACTTTACGCTACCGATAAATACGACAAGATTCTCTCTTTGCTTCGCCTAGGGAAGTGGGATGAGAGCGTGGCCATTGCCGAGAAGCATCGGTCCTGGAGGGCACTGGCTGTCTCCTTGATTGAGCAGGTCCATGGCTTGAGGAAGGAAATCGAGCTGGTTGCTTCGTCCAGCGACATTGCGAGTCTCTCTGCCAAGGCGGATCTCAAAGAATCGCAGATTGGAAAGTATTTCGACAAGTATGGCGAGCCTTTTGCCTTCCCCACATATGACATCTTGTTGGAGAACGGCAGTGTCCGGTCTGTGCTGGACTTCCCCTATGACCGACACGGCTACAAGACCAGGTTTCTGAGGAAGAGGCCCGAGCTCGCCCGTATTTCGTGGATTAACGACATTCTGGAGGAAAAGGATGCTGGCCATGCTGCCGAGACGCTTCTCGACTTGGGCCTCACTCGCGAGCAGCAGGTATGGTGCAAGAAGATCGAGCTGAGCATGGCAAAACTGGCTTTGTTGGCCGAGGCCGAGCAGCCGCCAAAGCCTAGCCTGTTCGGGCCGTCACGACGTGCCGATGGCTCAGTCCGTATCAATGACGAGGAAAAGAAAGAGGAGCAGCTGGACAAGGTCGACAGAGAGCTATCCATTATCAAGATTCAGAATGACCTCTTCAGGCACATCTATCCCACCATTCGCACAGCAGTGGACGACACGGCAGCGCTACAGCTTGTGATGGAGAGCCACTGCCTCAACATCCCACGAAAACAGAAAACACTGACCCACATCTTCGAGAACGGACTGAAGCGGCTTATCCAGCATGAGGCGCTCGATCCCTGGACCCTCATCGACCTCCTCACACTCATCGCGATCAAACCAGAAACCGCCGCGGACACGCAGGATCCGTTCTACTTGGCCCTCCAGGTCGCGAAATGCGGCCTCAACGGCGAGGACCTGAAATTGGCAGACCGGCTCATTTGGAGGCGCTGCTTCATACGGGATGACTGGCTCAAACTCAACGACACTCAACTTAAAGACGACACACAGGTTGAGGAGATGCTCGGTGAGACCACACTCTTCAGCGCGTTGCTGTCTTGCTACCATGGACGTAAGTTGACGAAACCGACCCCTTATCGTATTCTGAGGCGATCATTAACCGAGCCATGGGCAACAGAGACGGTCGAAGACCCATTCCAGCCGTTGCGTCCCTCCGAAGCACTGGGGGTATTCGTAGACAGCTTGGACCGCCGCTTCAACGACATGGACAAGTCCTTCAGGGACAAGCTCGTTGAGGCCATGAAGTGGGAGGATTCTGTCCTTTTGAAATACATCGAGAAGGCAAGGCTTGAAAAATGGACACGGGAAGCAGCCGAGAACGCTCAGGCCATTGTGGTAGACTTGGTCGATGAGGAAACAAAGGCAGGTGCCGCGGCCAACGGCGACGTGCGAGGTTTTGATGAGGATATTAATCCTCGGCAGTTGAATGGAAAAGCAAACGGCCAGCACCAATAGGTGCACTGGACGGAGAGGAAAATCGATCAAGCTTCTTTTCCTTTCGTCGTTGAAGTGGAGAACAGGCTAGGTTCGTCGCATTCGACAAACCTCAGAACAACGGCAAGCGGACAAGGCGTTTTGTTTTTCCCGGCGTTTTTATTTGTACTATATCGACGCACCCACCACGGGCGGGCGTTGAGGTGTCACCCCGCCTTCTTTATTTCTTCGTTCGTTTTTTCCCCTTTGTATTTACTCTTCTCGAGTATACACGTTAAACCTTCGGAACGGTCTCCTTATACTGCCGCGGTAGTGGGAAGGGGAACATGGCTTCGCCAGGAGCTGGCAGATAACACAGAAGCGGATGTGAAAGAATTCAAGACAGGCTGGCCGGTCACTCTATAACAGCAGCAGGCCAGCAGGAATGCGAGATATATTCAGCCAACGACTCTCATGGGAGTGCTCTATCTTAAATAGTCATTGTCGCGGCGCGACTCGCCGACCACGTGCGTTTTAGACAGCAGCGCCTTTCCATGTCGAATTTGTCATAATGCTGATTTTTGTATCCGGAATTACTTCGTGCAAGCCTCTTCGTATGGGTTCTGATACATATCTAAGGTACGTGCCATCGTGTGCAGAGAAGGAAGCATTGGACAAGGGAGATCTGTCCTAATTCGAGGCTTTGAATCGGCGAATTGACTTGAGGGAAGCCTGACAGCACTCAACAAAAACTGGCCCTAGGCCATACAGGCCCTGAATGTAACATCGGATGGTCGTACGGAGTACGAAATATTCGTAGTGGCCTAGGTATGCCTATGAGTACAGACTGCAGGTCGAGACGGACCGACCCCGATTAATGCGGTCGAGGTGAAAGGGGCCACACCGCCATTGGCCGTCTCACACAACCGCTTGACACAGAGGATGGCCGGCCACCTATGCTGCAGGGAGAGCGCTTTTTATCACGGGAAAGCTTCAGAGCTCTGCATTGGAAAGACATATATACTTGTGCGTTCTTTCTGGTGACGTCGTCGGGACCGATAAACTGACAACAAGCCGTTAAGATGGGTGGCCCTACTTATTAACTACTTCGTAGTATTATTATGTGACTTGCTTTTGTCTGGGCTTCCGGCTCGTGTACTCCGTAACACGGTATTATTTATTTATTTGTGTTGTTTGTTGCTACTGGATATTACCAGGATGGATTCTTCTCCAAAACCGCCTGCCTTTTCGAGATAATTGCCTGAACAACCGACCAGCTGGACGAGGATGGTGCCAGACCAGGTTGCCGTCATTCCATTGAAGAAACTGACAGTTGTGCCGTTGTGTTGGAGTATCCGTCAGTCAAGGCCAGTTTCTACAACGTCACCCGTATGTAATTGCTCTGTCCTCGTTGGCATTTACGGGTAGAGTTGTACGTGTAACGGACTCGTTGAAGCCAAGATCCATGCCAACGGAGAGTTGCCCTCGATGGTGGGGACGAATCCGTCCGATGAAATGGAGTTGACCGAATCCAGTTCATTGCCCCGTTAATAAGGTACCGTTCGTTGTACATGTGGAATCGACAGGGATTGCCAGCTCAGTGAACGCCCCAAGGGCTGTCTTTCCCGATGGGCTATGAGAACTGGATCGTCTTTTCCTCTAATTAATTAGATATCCTCTTGGAGCGATTCCGGCCATTTGTTCAAGAGAATACACTAGTTTTCTTCCCGATATCAATTCGTGCCTACGAGGTTACCTACCCGGGAGGGGGGGTTTCTAGGTCAGAGCTCGGACAGAGACTTTTGCTCTGACCAGAGCCAGGACAGAGAAATTTCTGTCGACATGATGTTCTAAGACTGTTGACAGATTGACCAGTTATCGGGCTCTGTCCTATACCCCCCCAAACCCGGGTAGGTAGGAGGTCTCGATACTGCAAGGCACCTTGTGCATCAAAAGACGGTGCAGCCCGCGCGAACGTATCCGTTATTACGGATACCAACCAAAATTAACGTTCACAACAAAAGCAAAGCACATGTCCCACATTTCCCCTGGATTGGCACCTCGTACTTTGTGTGGACAGAGTTCATACCGGTACCTTACGGTTAGATATTTGAACTCTATCTTCCACTCTACCTTAAGGTAATCTTCCGGTCTACGCAGTAACCTCGTACATACAAGTCGTGTCTGGGACATGGGCCCCGCTGGCAACAGCAAAGCTGACCCCCTTGGCGAACTGTCAGTGGTCCACTGGTCTCAGTGCCCATCGCCTGGCTACCTAGCAGTACGGATAGCCGACATCAATACTGGCTCCAGTATCCAGTCCGGTACCTGTTGGCCAGCGACCAGTGGGACTTCCCGGTGATATGTGCCGTTAAAAGTGGTCACAGCGTTCCAACCTAGGTACCTAAGATGACATGTTTATCCTTTGGTTCCTAACTAAACCAAGGTACTTTCCAACGTCGTACTAGTTCATATGAAATCCCACTCTAATGTACCTAGCCATTCGTAGCCTGAGATAGTAATGTTTACCTCAGCCGGCGGATTACCCCAGGAGCCTAGTGCAGGTACTAAGTACTCCGTACATCAGGCCTCTGGTAATTACTGAAGCCCCGTGCTTTGGTTTAGCCAGCCTGCCAAGTTTGCCTCTTGCCCCTTCTTCTTTCTCTCCTTCTTTCCCTTCGTACCTACTCTCTGTCCCCGATCACACCCATCCTCCTGTCCACGCAATCCGCCCACAGGAGATCGTGGCTCGCCTCCTCGCCATCGGACCTCCTCCTTGAGTTTCTTCGATCCTGTTGGCTTCGTAAATGAGCTAGCAGTCCTTACCAAGGAGTTGAAGGAAACTGCTCCGATCCTGTCCGATTTCCCCTTTCCTCCTTTGCTTTTGGTGTCCCATGCGCACACCCGGGGGTTGTCGATGACAAGAATCCACTGAAAGACGACTCCGCCTTGTCCATCGATCTCTCTCAATTGAGCAGGTAGGTTTTCTCTTGCGAGTAGGCACTTGTTTTGTGCCGGCGTGCGTTTTTCGGGTTTCCCGGCTTTCGAGTCTTGAAGACCTGCTTCATCTCGTCCACAACCGTCTTTTTTGGGATGCTACACTGCCTTGCATCCCTTTCCAAACCTCCTCTTATCAACATAGCCCAGCACACTCCGCGACTCGCCTACTTGCCACCGGCTCCGTGCACACAGATTTAGAATTCTGGCTCCCAGTCCCCCCCCCCCCCCCCTTTTTTTTTTCCCCCCCTAGGCATCTCCCCGACAACGATGGTTCGTTGCATCCTGCAGCACGTCGTCTCTTCATACTCTAAAGACTTTCTTAAAGGAAACACTGCTTGCTGACAGCCCTCTCACTTGGTGATCAGGTGTCTCGCTTGCCCATTCTCGTTAGCATCCTCGCGACCCATCTCGATCTGAGCCGACGTCTCCCAAATTATCCCACCCCAGCAACACGGTTGAACCTCTGACCCGATACGACGCCATCTACTCCATATCGGTCCGCCACAGGACCTATTATCTGCGACAGAATGGCTTCCTCCTCGAGTAATGTTGTTGGTGTGCATTATAGAGTAGGAAAGAAGATTGGCGAAGGCTCGTTTGGCGTCATCTTCGAGGGCACCAATCTCCTGAATAACCAGCAGGTGGCCATCAAATTCGTGAGTTATCTCCAGTCATGGGAACCAGAGAGGCCAGTGAGCTGATCTAGGGTCACAATGCAGGAACCTCGCAAGAGCGATGCTCCTCAACTGCGAGATGAGTACAGAACATACAAGATTCTCGTTGGGTGCCGTGAGTCCACCGCCGAGTCCTGAAAACACGAAGTTCTTGGTCTTCTAACACCAATTCAGCCGGCATCCCTAACGTCTACTACTTCGGTCAGGAAGGTCTGCATAACATTCTTGTCATTGACCTTCTTGGACTCTCGCTCGAGGATCTTTTCGACCACTGTGGTCGCAGGTTTACCATAAAGACGGTAGTCATGGTAGCGAAGCAAATGGTACTTGCCTTTTTCCCTTCTCACTCGCAGCTAGCGTTCTTATCTGACCATACCGCAGCTCTCGAGAGTGCAAACCATCCATGAGAAGAACCTGATATACCGCGATATCAAGCCTGACAACTTCCTGATTGGTCGTCCCGGTACCAAGGCGGCCAACGTTATTCACGTCGTCGACTTTGGCATGGCGAAACAGTACCGCGATCCCAAAACTAAGCAGCACATTCCGTACCGCGAGCGCAAGTCCCTATCAGGCACGGCCCGCTACATGAGTATCAACACTCACCTTGGTCGGGAACAGTCGCGTCGTGACGACCTCGAGGCCCTGGGTCACGTCTTCATGTACTTCCTCCGAGGTGGTCTGCCCTGGCAAGGTCTCAAGGCTGCCACCAACAAGCAGAAGTACGAGAAGATTG
Source organism: Sodiomyces alkalinus F11 (assembly GCF_003711515.1). Taxonomy (NCBI): domain Eukaryota; kingdom Fungi; phylum Ascomycota; class Sordariomycetes; order Glomerellales; family Plectosphaerellaceae; genus Sodiomyces; species Sodiomyces alkalinus. The sequence goes on along the minus strand of NW_021167089.1, from coordinate 1,427,323 downwards.
GCGAGAAGAAGCAAACTACTGCGATCAGGGATCTGTGTGAGGGCTTCCCGGAAGAGTTCAACAAATACCTCACCTACGTGCGCAATCTCGGCTTCGAGGACACGCCAGACTACGACTATCTCAGGGAACTCTTCACACAAGCCCTCAAGAATTCGGGCGAAGTTGAGGACGGTGAGTACGATTGGATGAAGATCACCAAGGATTCGGGGAAGGGTTGGGACAGTGGCAGCAAGGGGCACACGGCCTATCTGCACAACCCAAATGCGCGACCGGGCCCGTCGCAGATGGAGCTGCACAGCAGCAATCGCGGGGCCAATGCTGCGGCACTTGCCCAAGGACAGAACCTGACCGTGAGCCGTTTAAACGCCGCGCAACCCCCGCCTCCGTCGCCGATCAAGCAGATGAACAAAGGTCGGCCAAACGCCCCCGGCGCTCTGGGCGCCCAGCGGGTAAGCGGAGCCGGGGGTCTTCGGGATATGGCGACGCCTACGGCCTCCACCCAAGCCCAATTCCAGAACAGCAACCGGAACCTTCCACAGACGACGCCCCAGCAGAGCCCCATGAACCAACCTGGCCAGCTCAACGGCCGTCCCACTGAACCCCAGCCCACGGGGTTCCAGAAGTTCATGAAGGTGCTTTGCTGCGGTAAGTAGACCTAACCTGCATTTGTGGTCAGGCCTGCGGCTGATACGCATACAGGCTAGTCTCATCGGCGTCAATTGCTAGAGTTACGACTTTGTGAACTCGACAGAACGAACATCCGGATAGAGACGGCAAAGACGAGTTAGAGAGACCGTCTATCATACCAGGTCGCAGAGGTGGTCGCTGTCTCCTCCACGTCGACCTCGTCTACTCTCCTTTCTTTATGGCTGAAAATCATACTGGCACTTCGCGGTCGGTGCCCGCTGCACTGTCTCGCAATTCTCTAAAGTCCTTTTCTTCTGGATGTCAAACCACTCCTTTTCCTTGGTCACCTCTCTGCTACTCTCTTACTGGCCACGGTGCCTTCTATATTGGCGATCGGTAACTTCGGGATGTTTCTTGGTCACCATCCATGGCAACGCCTTCTGCCTGGTATGCCTCGCAGCAGCCACATCACTCCGGTGCATTATCGGCATGGACGGCCAGTTTCGAATCGTACACCTTGGGACTTAAATGTCGAGGATGCCTTAGATTTCTGAAGACAAGACCATCAGAGCTGAGGAATAGCGTACAAACAGCAACAACGGACCATATATACATCTTTGTTAATATACAGCGCAGCACGGCGCATAGGGGCGAAGGCGGGTTCCATAGCATTGGGTCTGGCACTACGATATGTTTTTTGATTACTGTACATAATAAGAGCGCAGCGCGAGGCGAATGATGAGACAGGAGTCGCTTGTCTTGCCCGAGAGCAGGTGCAAGAGCTGTCAAATGTCGAATTCGCCTCAGGGTCGCGTGATGAGAGCAGACAACAAAAAAAGGATACAGCAGCTAGCTTCAGGGAAATGGGCTTTTCGGGAGTTGGTAGGCTTTCAAGACTTGAAAACACATGGGGATGAAAAAGATGTCGCATTGAAGTGTTCTTGTCAGTCGTTGTTGGCCTGCTCTTTTAGAAATAATAGATCCCATTGAATCATTGTGGATGCTCATGGCAAACTAAGTCTACAGACCAACTCCTCTCTCACTCTTTTCATATAGGCGCGCTATTCTCTACATGATATCCATTCATGCTAATCCCGTTCGTTCGAATGGACAGCCGACACGCAAGACAATTCCCCTTTCGCTCGAGTCTCGGCATCGTTGTACGGCGAGATGCATAGGCCGATGCGCAGCATAGAAAGCAGATGCATATGACCATGGTTGTATCTTCGCTCCAGCGCACTCCTGAGGCCAAGGGATCGATCCCCTCACGTCTTATTCGACTGTCTTTCTGACCACATATACCTCTGCTCCTAGCCACCATGTCCTCTATTTCTCCGTCTTCCTCCTTTTTTACTCCTGTCTCTCTTCAGGTAAGCTTCTGCTTGATAAAGAAAGACCGGAGATGAGAAAGCTGCCATGCGCAAGTGCCCGTAAGGACAACGGTCTGGATGATCATCCAGCGGACGACACGGGAGTTGGTGATTTCAGACTGGTCTCTGAACTCGGCTTCACGTTCCTGTTGGGGGAGAAGAGGCTCGGCGATTAGCAGGTGCATTCAAACCATGGTTCAGGTTTCGCTCGGAAGCGAAGTCCGCGAAAGATGGGCGGGGGAAAGAAACAGCGCGGGCATGACATACTCTTTGAAAGACCTGCTCTCGGCGAATGTCCTGCAGCCTGGCGTTGAGGTCCTTAATCCTGGAGGCGATGTCCTGCAGCTTGTCCTTGTCGCGTGACTCGATCTTGGAGGTCTCGCCGATGACCAAGTCGAGATTAAACCGGATGCCACCGTTGGGGTTGGCCCTGCTCAGCCAGCCTGAGCGGCCAGAGGTTGAGGACGGGGTGAAGCAGAGGCGGTGATCGCCGGCGTCGGCCGCAGAAAAGGTGAATTTTCCAGAGGCAGCGCCGCGTTGAGAGACGACGCGGTGGTCATTGTCGAAGACTTCCTATAGGGAAGGCAGAGCATTGTTAGAGAGATACGAGGCAAGGGAAAGGCTGGGTTGTCAAACGGTAGCACGGCGGAAGGAGGAGGGCGAATGCAAGTGACCATGGGTCTACGGTCACCAGGGGGGAGAACCGTCTGGTGGTGGGTGACGTACATCGACTGTGATATAGATGCTAATACCATCATGTTTGGCCCAGTCCTGAATCCGGTCGTCCCATTCTTCGGCCGTGTAGTGTCCGACGACCAGAGTATCCTGGGGCAGCTCTTCGAAAAAGCACTTCGGCGAGGTGCCGTCGATATAGAAGTAGATCGCCTGCGCGACGGCGCTCAGGGACAGCAAAGGCAGGAGGGCCTTCATCTTTGTCAATGTGGTTGGTGAGGGGATGGATGTGTGTCGAGATCGGGAACTCAAAGGGAGGACGCTCCTCCAATCGTACAGTTCGGCACTTGTTGAGCAGACAGTCCAGTTGGGTGAGGTTGACCGTTTCGAGGTTCCCGTTAATTACTTCAACGATCAACTTCAATGGCCCCCTACCAGACCAAGGCGGAAAGCTGCCACGTTCGAAAATTGGCCCTGTTGTGCATGTACGTACCTACTACCTCTGTACGCGTATGGGTCCCCTATGTATAAAGTGGGTCTCTCACGTGCCTTCTGTCGCGAGGCTACCTGTACCTTAATTACCTTACCTTAGGTACCTTATACGCTGCACGGTGTACGTACTTCGTACAAACTTGCTTCGCGTCTGAGCCTTTTACTTTTCAATGTGGACTTCAATCTTCCAACTACCGTGCCATCAATTTCTCGGCTTTCATCAAAACCCCATCTCACCAACTTTCAGGACGACATCTCAGACTTACAAGATTCCTTGTTTTGGATGTGTCGGCTCCCGATGCTACTAATGCCGGCTTCTTGAGTCGTCTCCTTATCCACAGCGCATCGGCCTCTGCTACTCCTCGACCCCCACCCACCCTCCCTCCCGCCGAAGCCCGCGTCATACCTTCTGCAACATGACTTCCTCCGACGTCCGAGACGTACTAAATCTCGAAGCCCACGCGGGACCCCGGCCGGCAAAGAAGCAGAAGACCCCAGCGCCGCGGCTGAGCCTAAAAGGCTTGGCTCGTGAAGTACAGAACCTGGGCGGCGACAACCCAATCGCAATCGTCCCTGAGGCTTCCATATTCAAGAAGCGGCGCATCGCAAGCCGGAAGCCGGCTGCGAAATGGGAACTGCGGGTGTTTCAAAACTCGGCCCGTGGCGATGGAGGAAGTTTGATCCTGAAGCATTGGAGAAGGAAGACGGATGGTCCGGGGGCTGGCGCCACTGAACCACAGGAAGGCGAACGTGTCAAGAGCGAAGAGACAAAGCGAGAACTGGAAGACTCAGCCTTTGCGAAGTTCAACGTGCGTGTTGATGTGCCACAATACAGCGACGACCAGTACCAGACCAACCTCGTGAATCCCGACTGGACCAAGGACGAAACAGACTATCTCCTAAATCTCGTAAAGGAGTACGACTTGCGATGGCCGATAATCTGGGACCGATACGACTACGTACCCGAGGCGATCAATGGCGAGTCGTCGGCGGATGGTGATGAGAGTAAAGCAATCATTCCTGCACCGAAACCCCGTTCGATGGAGGATCTGAAAGCGCGGTACTACGAGATTGCGGCGAAGATGATGGCAGCGCAAACGCCTGTCCAGTATATGACGAAAGAAGAGTGCGCACTACATGAAACGATGGCCAAATTCAACCCGGCGCAGGAGAGGCTCCGGAAGGAGTTCGCCATCAACGGAATGACCAGAACCAAAGAGGAAGCCAACGAGGAGGAGTCGCTTCTTGTGGAGATTAAACGCATACTTCAACGCAGCGCCGTGTTCAATGAGGAGCGTCGCGAACTGTATAACCGACTCGACTACCCCCACACGGACCAAGATATCAGCTCTTTCAAGTCGAGCTCCGGCTTGCAGACGTTGCTCCAGACCATGATGGCCGTCGACAAGAATAAGAAACGCAAGTCGCTGATGGGGGCGGATGGTGCCAGTCCATCTGCGCCTGGTCAATCAGCAGCTGCGGATGGCGCCTCAAGCCGGCGCGAGAGTATCGCTGCTACCACCACCTCCGGCCCAGGGAATAAGAATTCTGGTGCTAATGCCGCGTCAACACCTACTGAGAAGACCGGCGGTAAGAAGGGACAGCAACAGCAGCAGCAGCAGCAGCAGCCACAGCCACAGCCACAGCAACAGCAGCAGCAACAACAGCAACAACAGCCACAGGAACGACGCAAGCTGTCTGAGGCCGAAAAATACATATATGGCGTCTCCTACCACGATCGTCTACCGCCGGGCCCGACATTCCGATATGAGCGTATCAACAAGCTCTTCACGAACAAGTCCGGTCAGCAGCAGATTCGCATTTCTAATCTGCTCACGGAGCTCGACGTCCCCCCACGGTTGACCATGCCGACTGCCGCAGTGACGGCCCAGTTCGAGCAGCTCATGGGCGCCGTCAGCAGCCTTTTGGACGCACGCAAGGTCACGGATAAGATTGATGCCGAGATTAAGGTGGAGTTGGCAAAGAAGACAGAACGCGAGGAGCGGGAACGAAAAAAGAACCCTCCGAGGGGTTCTGCCGAGTCGGCAAAGGGCACGGGTGCCAACGATACGAACCCGGAGAAGGATGGATCTGGCAAGGAGGCGAAGACGACGGCGAAACAATCAGACATCAACGATGGGGAGTGGAGTAACAGGACTCGATCCCAAAACGATTCGAAGGGAGAGGAAACGGCTGCTTCTGGTGAGGATAAGGCTCAGGCCGAGAAGGCTGGCGGGAGTGAACCTAATGGGGCATCGCATAAGCGAAGTGCTAGCGTCTTGAGCACTGTAAGTGACAAGAGTGCGAAGAGGCAAAGGAAATGAGGCATGTATTCTGAAAGTACCCCTACACTTGAGGGTACATATATGAGTACAGAGCCAGCAAACCCCGCGACGGGAGCGGAATCAGGGTATGGTCGTTACGTAGGCGTTGCTGGGAGGGATGGGCCTGATAGCTTCAAAGGCAGTTCCGGTTCAAGGGCCGGGGGGATGGCGGGTACGACTCACCGGGGGTTGGTTGACCACCGTCTATCTATTATTCGAGATCCAGGACATCGTATCGGGGACGAACATGACGAGGTCGATGCTCCTACTTTCCACTCTTCATAGCCGCTGCATACGTCAACAACGCAACACGCAATATTGGCGGACCGGACATATGAAGAATGCTTGACCCCTGTCCCGCTGTAATGAGAAAGCCAAGTGAAACGAGAGTATTGTTCGGTGTCAGTGGGGAGGGGTGAATATCTTCGATGTCTTGGTTCTTCGCATGCTGTGATAGGATGGATCCAGTGGTGGGAAAGGAACTGGGCTGACCTCAGGAAAATACAGGACGAGTCGAGCCGCCGAGAAGCATCACGGTCTGTTCCGAGCAAGGGGCAGCTGCAATACGATTCGATGTGGACATAGCACAACTCTGCTCGGCGCTTGTTGTGTCTTTTAAGGGGGAAGAGAACAAGGCAGGGTGGTAAGTGGGATATAAAGCGCTTGGGGCATACGTAAACAGAGAGATAAGTGTTAAGCGTGCGAGGAGTTGACGTTATGTTAAGCAGTCTGCATGTCATAAGCAGATGCAGGTTGAGACTCCTGGTCCGCTGCTTTATTTAGCAACTGGGGTTGAGACAAGGGAGCGATCATGCTGATCAGAAATCTACCTAATAATAACTTACATCCGGCAACAACTTACCGGGTCTGAGCCCCCCCCCCATGGGACCGGGATGTCAGGACCATACAGCGGCACAGGTGGATGAGACCCTGGTTCTCTTCTGGCTGTAGCCTTACGATAGCCGAGAGTGCTCTGCAGTATCCGCAGTTCGTGACGCTCGGCAGATCGTTCTCGGGCGGCTCTGGTGAGTCGTTGGCAGTTGGTGACCTGGCGGACAGCTGAAGACCAACAGGGGGGGAGGGGTGGATGTCGGGATAGTAGTGCACATGCTATCAGACACCCTGTCTGTCAAGGGGGTGAGATGGCAGGATCTACGGACTTGGAGGGGTCCCCATGGGTTGGCTTATGTTCGTGGCTGCCTGTCACGCATGGGATCACCCGTCGTTGCTCAGGGGCGCCGACGTCATATGAGGCCTAGGGCGCAGGACCACCAGTCGTCATAGCGAGCAGTCGGCCAACGAAGCTCACTGTCCAATGCGTCGCGTGCGTCACTTCTTCGGGCGTAACGCCCGAGGGCTGGTGGCTCCCCGGTTTCTCGACTGCCTGCAGTCCGGCACTGCAGGGTGCTGGCGTGTGGGCCAGTAGATCTTCGCATCGTGAAGGGCCAAGATGCATGGAGGGTGTCAGTCGGCGCCTCCATATCTAGCTTCGGGACCCCAGGACCGGACCTGCGCAGCTAGAGATCGTAGACATGAGATGCCGGGATCCACAGAACCCGCACGGCTCCGGTCCGGAAACCTGGGTCGGGAGTTATAAATAGGGTCTTTAGGCGCTGACCCTGCATCGTATCTCGACTCGTCTCGTGGCATCCGGCGGAGGGGGAGCGTGGTTAGCAGCGAAATCAGGCTTCTGGAAGGAATGTGTCCAACTGAACTTGACGTAAGGTTCATATGAATGAGGAAGTGAGGTAGCCAGGCGGCCTTGGCTGGAGGGCGCTTAGCCAGCGCTTATAGCGTCGAGCACGGCATGCCATTGGATGAGGCCTGACGTGAGGAACGAATTCTTCGCGAACGGAGAGCCAGTTTTATCAGTGCCGGCTGTTCATATGGCAGGGACATATAATCAGTATACGATTACATAGGCAAAAATAATCGAAGGGAAGACACTTTGACATGGTTTGATTATTTTCTATTATCCGAAGACACCAGTTACAATGAGGCTCAAACTTAGTCGGCAAGTCGGTTCGACTCGCGACGTTGGAAATGCCCCACCTCAAACGCGGTCTTGGTCTCGTCTCCTCGAAGATTATGTAAAGCGGGGTTAAAAGTCACGTGTTTTCAGCCAAGCCTTGATTTCAAGGTACCACGATCTTGTTACGAAGTAATTACCTACAGAATACAGAACAAGGGAATACGCAAGGAACAATGTCACTTATCTATTATTCGCCTATCATTTCACATTGCCGTTCACGGTGGAGGGATGGGGCATTTAAAGCCCTCAAGAGGGTCAGTACTCGATAGACAGGTGGGTGAAATGTTGGGGCGCCCTTTCGTAGCGCGCTTGGAAATGGCAAGTGCGAAGTACTTTGTAATTACAGAGTGAACCCGTACATGGCAAAGTTTTGGAGACTCCAGCTCACCGTTTGGAGGCTCGTTTAGGAGGGACAGTTAGAGGCAACCAGTGCCGAGACGGCGAGTGCAAACTAGCGACATGGATATTAACCAATAGAAGAGAAGCTTCGTGCCGGGGGATGTCTACCGAAGCGGGTCACTCCTCGCCTCGGGTAGGCACTTGCCTACTTCTTCTGTACAATGCACGAAGCACCCCAGGATGTAGGGACGAAGTACTGTACTTTTGCCTCTCGCACCAACCGTTCTTGTTCCGGTCGCCCACGGGAAGCGCCTAATATTTTCTCCAATCACCCCATGCACCGACTCTTGGAGCCACGCCCCTCAAGGTATGAATAAGGTAGTTCGTCGTTGAAGACAAGGACTGTTCTTCGCCAACCACTTCTTTTTTTTTTTTTTTCTTTTTTTTTTTTTTTCTTGACCTACGTTTCGTCCCGCCGCCAGAATACTTCCCTCCGTCGAAATTAGCCCCTCGTTCCAAAGTCGGGCCTTCGTTCAGAGTCTACGACGTGATCTTCTGGGACGAACACGCACCGAAGCGAACAAACGAAACGACACTAATATCTCAAGGCGACTCTCTCGGAGTGTGCAAATACAAAGGCCGAAAAAGACCATCGACTTTTTCCACATAACCCCCGTTAAGTTCGTGCCAAGCTTTGCTACTCTTCGTCGTACAAAGAAACACGATTCTTGCGTTCCTTTTCTGTCTTCCTCTTTTTTAGGTCACCCACCCTCTGGCAGAAAACGTTGAACATGGGCGCCTCTTCCCTCCAACCGAACCCTTCCCAATGACAACAACACGCACACACATAGAGTGGGAGAGAAAGCCTACCGTTGCGAAATATCCGTACAAACAGGAGTTTCTACAAACAGAGTACGTGAGTATGACACCTCAGCCCGAGAAGCGTGGAGAATGCTCCTGGAGTTGACTACCTTTTAGGTAGGCAGCGTTGCATTTCGGCGGCGCTACAGGCTTTGCTGACCGTCCCCTGCCCGTTTCGCACTATCGATACCACTAACATTCATCCGTGCCTCTCCTCGGGGCCTTCCGCCTTTCAGATCACTCAGGCACACAAAATGCCACACTGGCTCAGTCTCTGGATGCTTGACACGTCGGACACGACAGCGGGAACGTGGATCGCCTTCTATTCATGATCGTTTATTTTCCTATTACCAGGTTCCAGATGGCACGCACATTCGGAACCACTCTCATCTCATAGGTACATCCCGCTGGGGTAACAACAATGCCTAAGGTAGGTACCTAGGTAAGGTATGTACCTTGCCTTAGGTAGATACAGTACGTACCACCGCCCAGATCCACCGACCCACCCCCCGCGCCTGAGCTCGGTTCAGTCTGTGGCTACCTTACCAACAATCCGTAAAGAGTACGGGTACAGAGAGGGGCGGCCTCTCGTCTTGTCTTGTCAGTATCTATCAGTATTTTGCCAAGAGGAGACGTCGCGGCAAGCGCATGACATGATGATGGTTTTACCCCCGTCTCAGCATGCAGCCCGTGTCACGTCACATTACTGTATCCTCAAAAGTGGTTGGCGTTAGCCGACAGTGCATCCGATAGCCTCCCTACTTATTCATCTAAGGATACTTAGTGGAATCCTGCGCTCGCTCTCTGGGTATTGTATTCAAAGCGTTCAGTCAGTTTACCTACAACGTACACCTGCTCCACAAAAGGCACTCCTTTCTCGCCGATGCACGATGCATGGACTACGAAGTAACTACTCCATACGGTTGGGCGAAATGCATGACCAGTCGAGCCAATTGGATTGCGGGGCTGGCCCAAGTTCCATCACAGTGGGCCAATAATTAGTCGATGGCGGCAACAATGAACAGCCCTTGAATGAACCGAGTTTTTGAATCCTTGAATCCAGGCCTAACAGTCCAACAGTGTTAGCACCGACTCGGATTCGGAAGAGCCTCTTCCTCTTGTGTTGCAATGTGTCGGATTCCACAACAAACAAGCGGAAATACCCAAGCTTCAGGACATCATAACGGGAGGAAGGGAATCGTCTAAAAGATTCGAAACTCCGGTTCCCCACGACCATTGTCGGTGGGCTGGCTGGCGGGCCTTTTTAGTTGACCACGAGGGCGTCTAGGGCTTGGTATGTGGTCACCAATCCAGCCTTTCAGGTCGACGGCAGGTAAAGCGATCGATGCATAGTAGCACACCACCCAACCACCCACGGCAAGGTCGCAGTGCTAAAAATACTTTTGGTCTTCTCTATCGGCTTTCGTTCCGCGTGTGTTGGATGGTTGGCGTCACATCTCCACTCCACCGAATCACAGGTTTGTGATGCCTCGGCGTCGACTCTACCATAACGCTACTCTCTCTGTTTGGCCTTTGCATGGTTAGTCTCTGAGACACATTACCTGCAGCACAGGATTTCGGCCGTGTCGCCCGAACGTCGCCTGACAACACCTCAGGGAGCATTGCCCAGATGGTCGCCTTGGATACGGCGATCCATGAGTCGAGCTGTCTCATAGCAGAGCTGACAAAAATGGGTGTATCGCCCTTTGCCGAGGGGGTTTTTATCTTTCTTTTATCCTTTTTCTTTTTCCTTCCTTTTTTCCCCTGCCTTTTGTCCCCTCCATGTCGGTCAGGTTTGTACCAAGTACGAAGTACATATGACCGCCGCGTCAGGTGTACTGCCGCGTTTGTCTGGGGCGGTGGATACTCCGTACGAGTCAGCTGCGGGCTTGTTACAGAGTAGATAATAGCGTGTAGAGTGTCCTCCGTAATTACGTAGTACTTGTACCTCTCTGGTCACAGAGGCTCGCCAAACGCGGGTACAGGTCATTTCGACGGCGGAGACACCGCGCCAAATTAATTACATCTCAGAAATGTTCGTCGACCGCCTATTCCCCTGCGATACCTCCGCACTAAATTATCCCATATACAAGATATGATTGGTCGCTAATCGGCATCCGCTACTCCTTTCACCGATAAGAGACCTCCTAGACCAACAAATAGGTAATAAGGTAGGTACAAAGTAATACGGAGTAATGCTCTGTAGTATCAGCCATACCTTAGGAAGGCTTTGCTCCGTATTCTATCTGTGATGAAGATACGGTCTGGCGGGTTGCAACCCTGGAACAGCCGTGATTGAAGCAAGGCTACTTTTCAGCCATGCGGCACACGCACACCATCCTGGCACCATAGGCTTCAGGGATTGACGTGGTAGGACGGGGGACGGGACACTGGCTGGCTGTAGCGTCTCGATTTGCTCAGTCGGCCGAGGTTGCAGATGATCAGAAGTAAACTTCGATTGTCTCATTTGACGGCCGGACGGCAGAGGACTCGATCAACGGTCTGACGCCTGTCCTCTCCCCATATTCATCATTGGCACCAAGCGCTGGTCCTGCAGTAAACATCGAGAACAGATCGGCGACCCATCTCTGTATTACTACCGGTACGTACAACGAAGGCC
>NW_021167089.1:1295605-1415935 GCF_003711515.1 Sodiomyces alkalinus F11 | reverse complement strand
AAAAAAAAAAAAAAAAGGCGATATTTGGCGGCTCCACTGCGCCTGAAGGGGGTCCGACGCTGATACCGGAGGTAGCTATGCAACGGATGGATATGTGCATGTATACTCCGTACGTTTATCATGAAGTATTCTTCCGGCACGACAAACAGCACTCCGTAGCTGTCGGAGCCTGGTACTGTTGTACTTGGGCACGGCGGCACTCCTCACCGACTAGACGAGTCGGTTATCTCGAGTCTTGACACGACCCCTGAATAGGAGCAGTGTTGGATCATCCCCCTCCCCCTTGCGTAACCCCAGTCCCAAAGTTTAGGACACTTGGGGCGTGAGCCTTGTCCTTTTTCCAGCGACGGGAAGGCTCTTCTCGATTTACATTTAGAACACACTTGCATCAAAAACCGTGGACTCGGTATCCGCGACCAACAACAAGTAATATTTAGTAGAGACGAGAGAGGGCGAGTTGAATAAACGGAGTACGAAATAGTATATACTCGGACTTCGTAGGCGACGGGGTGTCCGCCTTATGGGCCTCCGTCCCAGTGCGCTTACGCCGCAATCCTCCCGCACTTATGCTCTGTCGTTGTTAATCAGTTGTTTTGTTAAGCAGCTATTTGCGCCGTGCTCTTCTTCCTTTTAGCCTCGTGTTTCGAGGAGGGACCTTCAGGCCACCGTCGTTCTTCGACTCGGCTAGGAACTTGCAAACAACAGCCAGTCATCCTATTTTGTTTCCGCCGATTTCTTTCGTTTCCCAGTTTTGGCTGTCGCGCCCCCACACCCCTGAACGGCCCTCATCCGTAACGGCGAGCCGGCGCTTGCTCTGCCTGCTCTGCTTGCGACGTACGGAGTTTCTGAACAACTATCAGGGCTGGGGTTTCGGGCGGCCGGCTGATATGCTGACGGGTTTGGCCTAGGTTGGTCGCATTCCCGCGATCTACAACGTACGAACAACTTTGGTTTTCTCTGCGCTTGCGCAAGGCCCCCGCCGCATCATCCTTTTCCGACACCGATCTGTAATTCTGACGAATTGCTGGGGCGGCGAAACACGCTAGAGAGACATGGCCTTGACCGGACCACTAGTCCGTGGGCCTTCTCTCTTGTTTGTTCTTCAACGAGGGAGGGGCGTTCTTCTTCTTCCGATGTGATGTATGGGCCTGGGCCTTGGCCTCCTCCTGTCTTTGATCTTGCCGAGGTCAAAGTTCAGGTCATCAAACCATTCCGGGCAACTTCTCTACCTTGTCTTGAATACCTTATTAGTGTTGTGGTCATCGACAAGTCCATGATCATCCGGGTGCCGCGGCGTGGAACTGACGCCAAGCCGCGCTTTAGTTGGTGCGAATTTGCTAATTAGGTAGGTAGTGTTCAGAGCGCTCCCCTAATTGCCCATGCTTGAGGGAGCCGTGGACGCGTCGAGGTACAGGTACAGTACTTCAACACGTTATACTCCGGATACCCAGAGCGATGCCGGAAGAGGAGAGTAAGGTACCTTACCTTAAGGTATCCTTGGGCAAGGAGTATGTACGTATAAACGTATGTATACATATTCCTTCCTATGGCCATTGGTTCCAACTCAGTACGAGCGAAGCATTCCCACTATTATGTTGTCCTCTTCCGCGAGCTTAATTACCAGCGGGGCGAGGCCAGACCGAAAGGCTCACAGGCACCTATAAACACATCTACGGAGCATCGAAGTGGAATGAAGGGGACGGTGGGCGAAGGGGTGTGGGATTAGGAATCCTGTCCACATCGCGAATGGAAAGGGTGGATACCTTAGGCATTCCTTAGACGAAGTACCTGCGATTTACTTTCCGCGGCAGCGCTCCAGCGGGTACTTGGCGGATACGCTACACTCCACTAATCCTCCCACGCGCACCCCCCGGTCCCAGGTCTACGAAGTTATTAGGTATTTTTTCTTTTTCTCCTTCTTCCTCATGAACCCTCCCTCGCAAGACCCTTGCTAATTCTCCTCCGTTCATACTCGTACTTTCGTACGCAGTGCCTTACTTCTTACTCATTCAACTCGTCCAGACCCCCCTATAGCTTGTTACACACTCGAACCCTTCACAACCCTTTTCAACCCTTTCCCACCCCCTCCAGCCCCGGTACCCCCGCTTATCGGTTCAAGGTTGGCCGACTTCATCTTACATACTTTCTCGCATGCAACACACACCACACCCACACGCACACAGACGCAGAGACCCACGCCCTTCTCTTGTGCCTGCGACTATAACGTCGCGGAGTAATTCGGTACAACGTACAGTTACAAGCTGTACGAATACACGTTTAGTGAGGGAGAAAGATACAACGTATGTACCTTTGAAGGACCCCCCTGTCCCGAGGAAGATACCGACCTTAGCGACTTCCCCCATGCTGGCTGCCGCCCCGTCATCTGGATCTCTCCGGTACCCCTACCTTACCTGCCCTGGGTGGTATTACCTGGACCATGTCCCTTGCGCTTTCCCTAAACACCCTACCTTCTTGGTATCGTTCCTCCTGCCTACCGATTTCTCCTCTAGTTCTAGTTCTACTTTCTAGTTCTACTTTCTACTTCGTACTCCGTACGCCACAATATTATTCCCAAGCGTCCCCCGTCATCTTGTCGCTTCGCCCTCTTTCTCTCTTTCCTCCTTTCTCGCTTCCTCGCCACGCCCAGCACACGCCCCCTCGGATGAGCTGAGCAAACGCAGGGATAAAGCGCCCATTCTTACTCCCTCGCGGCAGACGCTTTTTTATTTATTTATTATTTATTTTTTTAGCAGCAAGCCCACCAACGCTCACCTCTCACCAGTCACCAGTCACCTCGCCTCTTCTTTCACGACTCGCCGTATTCTCGTCCTCCGCTTTATTCCACGCATTCCCATCTTGTGATGCTGTGATGAGACTCGGACTCGTCGGTAACTAATTGTTCATCGTGTTTTCTTGGTCTTCGTAACATATTTGCTGGGACGACACCGCCTTGCGTTGCGCCAACCGCCACTCACCAGCCAGCTTTTCCGAACAGGCGCAGCATAATCGCGCGTCAAAAAAAATAAAATTTAAGGCGAGCGAAAAACAAAGGGGGAAGAAAGAATCTCGTCAAGCGCCGGTGCCCGTCGCCACCACATCGCCGCGTCTTTCATACAGCTTCTCTCCCAGTCGAGTCAATCGCGCAGAGGCGGCACAGCCGCAGCCTTTCTTGCCTATCATCTATCAATCCTAGCGCACCGTTCGAACTTCCTGGGCATCCAAACGACGTCCCGCGTCCCTCATCTATTGCCAGAGTTCATCTCCACGATTCACCACGATTCACCAACCATCCGTCATCGACAGGCCCTGAAACCAGTACAGAGCACGATTTTAGGCGCTTGAGACCTCGCAGTCCCCACTCTTGTTTCAAGACGGACCTTTTCGGCCCGCCACCTTGATTCCTCGGCATTGGGCTTGCCTTAACCTTTAGGGTCTTTAAGGAATATAAGGAACGACACAGCGTGGTGCAGCCCTTATGCTTCTCTGACGTCGTCTAGCACGGTGCTTCGTCTGGGGCCTGACTTTTTCTTTTTCAAGGGTGTGCGCAGGCGGCTTGGCTTGTTGCTCTGAACGAGTTGCCTCATCTCACCCGTCGGACATCTCGTCGATTCACCATCTGTGACAACTGTAGCCTAGCCGGCCCGCATCTTTCAAGTTGCAACTGCTCCTTGCCCTGTGGCGACGTTTTCTTATTCCGTGCTTTTACCCCGGACTCTGGCGAGGCCTTGGGAAGGAGACCATGTCTACATTCACTGCCCTCAACGGGGCATCGCCTAAACCTTTAGAGTCTCAAAATCCAGCAGCACGCGAGACCCTTAAGGCACCTTCCGATGAGCACGCTAACAGCCAGCCCGGGCTTCCTGACGCCAAGGCACCAACGGTTGAGACATCGAAGGCTCATCGAGAAGCTTGGTCTGGGTCCGTTGGGGACAGGTCCAACTACCCAGTCTCCAGCTACCCGGACATGGAAGTCTCCCACAAGAGGAAGAGGTCTGATTCAATCGAGCCTCGGAGAGAGAAGGAATCTCAGCCTATCCAAGAGAGAACGCCTGACACGGCGACCCAGCCTCATCCCCCAGAACCCCGCGACATTTACGGAACATCACAGCGCGAGCGTGACGGTCGACCATACCCGGAGGAGCCCCGGGAGCACGGCGGCGACTCGTGGTACACGCGAGCGGGCCGGGATGAGCGAAGCAGCTACTACGACCAACAGCCTTCGACATCTTCAGCTCGAGGCCAGGCGGAGGAGCATGCAGGTGAAGCCGACGCTCACCGACGTGCGACAGCGCAGATGGAAACCCACAGCGACTATGGCAACACGAGCCCCGACGGAGATGAGAAGTCCGCCGCAGCCTACAGCCCATACCCTCCCGGGTCCTCCCGGGATCCCTCGCTTCAGTCAGATCCCAAGAAGCGAAAGCGGAATTTTAGTAACCGCACGAAGACTGGCTGTCTGACGTGTCGAAGGCGAAAGAAGAAGTGCGACGAGCAGAAGCCTGAATGTGAGTTTGTCCTCCTTTCAGACGTGTTTGTACGAGCAGGAGAAGGAGAAGGAGCAGCAGCAGCAGCAACAACAACAACACCAACACCAACGGTAACAGCCCGGAACTAGACATGCTGACCAACATGATAGGTAACAATTGCATCCGAGGCGAATTCGTCTGCGCAGGATACCCCCCGCAAAGAGGCACAGGGTGGCAGAAGCCGGACAATAAAGGCGCCACCATACCGCTCGAATCGAAAGACCCCAGTTACGTGCCGCCGGGGGCTTATGGCATGCCCCAACAGACCCCATACGGCGGCCAGCCGTCTGTCGCTCCCAGACGGGATCCCTTGCCGCCGTATTCCCGAGGACAGCCTCTGCGCATCGACCCGCCACAGGGAAGGCCGTTGGTGAATGAGGATGACCGGCCCACTGCGTCGACAATACCCAGCGCCTCTGTGGCGAGTCCGGAACACAAGCTGTCGGCCCTACCTTACACGCCGGCCAACGTCTTCCCGACACCTGTTAGTGCCCAAGGGCCCCCGCAGCAGTCTGGTTTCTCGGAGCGGAAGGAGTACCAGCGCGTACCACCACTGCACGACCTCACTAGGACCGAGCCTGAGACGCCTCATCCCGGCAACACGCTACCGCAGATCAACATACTGCACCCGACCAGGACAAACAGCCCGGCGCCGCCGCCGCCGCAGCCGCCAACGACCAACGTTCAAGTAGCGGCCCAGCTTGCCCTTTCACACGCTCAGTTCCCCGGAAACAGGCAGAGGACGCAGAAGGAGGAGATGCTGTCCGGGAGACACTATTACCCTTTCGACAAGGAGCTGGTACTCGAACGGGAGCGTTGCAGCGCGGCGTGCTGGCGATTCAACAACTCGACGAATCCGAACAACGGCGTTTCGCCTGCCGAGCGTGCGCGCCTGTTCCGCGAGATCTTGCAGCCTCGCGACCCGATTCAGATCTCACCCACCCTTGCGTCGCCGGTGACGAACGTTGGTCGCGTGGGCGATAACGTGGTGGTGGAGGCACCTTTCACCTGTGACTACGGGTACAACATTACGATCGGGCAGAACGTCATCGTTGGACGGAACTGTACGATCATCGATACGTGCGAGGTCAAGATTGGGGATAACTGCCACATCGGGCCCAACGTCAATATCTACACGGCTACCCTGCCCATAGACCCCAAGCGGCGTATGGGAAGCAAAGGACCCCAGCTCGGCCGTCCCATCACCATCGAGCAGGACTGCTGGATTGGTGGTGGAGCCATCATTCTGCCCGGCCGTGTAATTGGAAAGGGCAGCACGGTCGGCGCTGGGGCTATTGTGACCAAGGTATGTTTTCTATTCCTTCTTCTTTTCTAACCATCTTCAACACCAGTCCTTCAACACCAGTCATTCTTCCTTGCTATTGCTCTCTTCATATTCCAGACGGTATACGACGACGCTAACCTTTTGGTAGGACGTCCCGCCCTTCACTATTGTGGTGGGCAACCCGGCTCGCGTTCTTCGAGGCATCTCCTCATGACACGGCGGCTACCCACAGTTCTTCGGTGTTCCGCGACTTGACGTGCTTCTATTTGGGGTTTAATGTTTTGTGCTCTTCTGTCTATCTGTTATCTATTTGCTCTCTTTCTCTGGCGGTGATACCCGAATGCACAAACCTGTAAAACCAGCACTTATGTCGATTTTTGTTTATTTATTTTCTACTTTAGGCGGGCATCACTAAAGAAGGGCGAGGTTTATGAGAGGAGCATGGAGGCTGATTTCTATGTTCTGAGACACGCAGGGGCAGTCTTGGAACATATCAAAAAGGGGGGATGATGAATACATAGCTCAGGTAGCTGACGAATTCCTGGCAAGGCTTTGTGGGATCGACAGCTGGTTGTTGTCCCTCTTAAGATCTGCTTCAGCACATAAAATACAAAAGATTACTGTAACACAAGGACGTGAATAGCGGTCGTGTGTCGTGTGTATTGTGTTTGCTTACCTTGGGATAGATAGTCTACTTAGATGTAGGTAGGGGTCGCTGCGAATAGGGCCAGATGAGTAGTAATTCATGCGTCTGGCCTGTATCGTTGGCCGAGGAAGTCTTGTTTTCCTGATTGTTTCCTCCTGAAGCTCTGCCAAACGGGGGATACGGAATAGTGATTATTGCTTTATATGTGAGAGGCAAACCTTCGCGTATTGCAGGGTCGGCTATAATCAGATATCGTAGTCCACGGGGGATACAAGGGGCGGACTGGACAGGGGAGGAGGTTCAGAACCGGTGGTAACGTGGTGACCATGGACAAAGGGAGGTTAGATACAATCGCCCTTTCTCTTCGCTTCCGTTGTGCGGGTCCCCTGGAACTCGACCCATGTATGTTTTGGGGGGGGGGGGGTAGCGATTCGCAGGAGGTGGTCGTGAGTAGAGACCAGACAGTGGCAGGTTATGACGGGGTCATGGAAAGAAAGGCCACGACGTGCAGAAGGGAGGGGGGGGGGGGGGGGGGGGGGGGGGGGGGGGGGGAGAGGGGAAGGGATATTCAGACTTCTCCATATTTCGTTATTCGGGACGTTGGTAGTATGCGGGAAATTGACTCCCGTCTTAGTATATGCACTACCATGATAATTCCTATTCATCCTATACGCCCTGAGAACGCCGATAGATGATGCCGTCGTCTTCACACTTAACCGTGGCCTCCCCGCTGTCCCCAGCCGAACGCCGTCCTTCTCCAAGATAAGTATATCCTTGACATCCCTCCCCTCCCACCCACCAGCATGTACGCTTTGCTTGTCTAAATGGACGTGTTCGGCTTTTGCGGCAGTGTAGCCGGGTTGCCGTATTGCGGCAAATGACTAAATGTCTGGCCAGCCGGTCCCTGCGGCGCAGCGGGCTTAGTAGGTATATGAGGCAGAGGGCTTTGCATCGCCATATGATGCGGCGGGGTATGATATGGAGGGATTGAGTTGTTCGAGCCTTGCCGAACCATGCCATAAGCCGGAGGCGGGACCTGCTGCTGGTACGCGGCGTATGCCAAGTGCGGCGATCCAATTTGAGGGCTGTTGTGGTGGGATCCAGCGGCACTGAAAGGCGATTGCGGCTGTGGCTGCTGCTGCATCGGGCCGGGCCCGGGGTTCATGCCAAGAGGGGCTGTTCCTCCAGGAACAAAGGACTGAGTCTTTGGGTTGAAGGCGTGCCTGTTGTAACTGCCTGGAATGGGGTGCTGGCTCTTTGGATCATGGGGGTTGATGTTGGCAGGGAGCTGACCATACGGATATGGTACGATGACCTGAGGTGGGGGCCCTGACACCCCTCGCTGCGAGAACGGCGCTGTCGTGGGAGCGGGAGCCGTCATGGAAGCGGGCCCAGTCATGGGCGCTGGGTAGCCCTGTTGCCACCCTTGAGCAGGTCCCGCAGGCGCAGGAGCTCCGTACGCAAGTGCCACAGGATTCGGGCTTATCTGAGGTGGTCGCTGTTGGCTAGGTTGAGGCGGCTGAGGGGGTTGTTGTTGCGGGGGCTGTGGCTGAGGCGGATACTACCGGGATCATCAGAGTTGGATACACATTAGGCCAAAGAAAAAGGAAAGGAGAACAATTTTTTCTTCTTTTTTTTTGGCCCGGCGACACCAAGGAAATCACCTACTGTTGGTGGGTTCGGATAGGGGGGATACCCAGGCATAGCGCCCGGGAAAGGCTGGGCCGGGGATCCGTAAACAGCCTGCATCTGGCTTCCATAGGGCTGGTGCATTGGTTGCTGCTGCATGGGGCCCATATACTGGGGATTCGGAGGACCACCGAACTGAGGTTGTGGTACCCACGACTGTTGAGGGCCAAAAGGCCCATACAAGTGTCTCGAGTCAAGGCAGTCAGAATCATCCCGCCTCTGCTTCGTGTTCTTGTTCCGTTTATTCGCGTTGGATTTCTCCTTTGCTGAAAGCGAACTGGTCCGAGACATGCCGTTCTCTCCTTCGTTGTCTAATTCCCACGGTTAGTTGTTGGCAGCCCTCTGGGGAAAGACGTGACCGCGCGCAGGATGATTTACCTGGAGACCCTTCTATCTTGTCCGAGTTGCCAAATATCCTCTCGCGTGCCTGCTTGTACGCCTCTTCGCGCTCCTCGCGGGAAAGCCTGAAATTCGGTTAGTCTCCGTGTTAAGGGAAGGATAGCGCAAAAGCCCGACATACTTCTGGTTCGCTGCGGCCGTCTTCTCCTTTGCGTCGTTACTGCCAACCTCTGACGTTGCCTTAGATGGCGTACCGCTTGCAGATGGAAATTCGCCCTCTTCACCACGCCGCATTATCTTCTTCGGAAGCACAACAGGAACCAATGCCTCGGCCTTTGGTTCCGGGACTCCGATGCTGGCCAAAGATGGTGGGACCCTTGCATAAGGTGTTCGGAAGATGCGAACTGATCCGATGCGCGGCTCGTATTGGTGTGTCATATGGTAATAGTCGGCCAGCTTGTGCGTGAGCATTCTACAAAACGAGTTTGATGGCGGGAAGTCCATGAATGGTTCCCTTGGAAAAGAGCGAGCGGGGAAAAAGGGTTAGCAATGCGCGCACCGCTCCGCGTTGCAGTACGAAGAGCTTACTTTGAATTCTGAACAAACTTGATGAGTTCGGCCTCAAGCCGCAACAGGAATAGCCGGTCTTTGGGGGACGACATGGCGTCGAGAAGCTTTTCATCAGGATGCTGGCCGTGGAGAGCATGCATGTAGTTGGATAGATCAGTGATTTTGGCCATGTTCGTCTTGGGGATTGGTGGTTGATCCGATGAGGCGCTCTGGGGCGTGGCGACACCCTGACTTAGAGATCCGGACATTGGTTGGGGGAGCCGCTTCTCGGGCATGTCGCCGAGCTGGATTCCTCTTGCCCGGGCAGCCAGGTCCGAACCCATGCGCGAATTGGGAAAAAGTGGTCCCCGAAAAGAGAAGGAATCGTCATCCTCGGCGGCAGCCGCTTTGACGCTGGCGCTATCATCGGGGCGAAGAGACTCTTTCTCGTCCAATGCGAATGTCGTCCCGGAGGTGATGCTCTTTCCATCCAGACTCGGCGGCTTCGTGCCCAGTTCTGAGCTGGAGTCGGCCCTCTGTGAGACGTCCGACCCCTCCCTATTTACTGATTTGGATCTGTCGGTGACATTGGACCCGCTGCCGTTGACAACAAGACTGGGCGTTCGGGCGGCTAGCTTGAGTTCCTTGAGACCATCCACAACGGGGTCGCAGGCTGCTGCTGCTTTCCCAGAGGAAGAAGAAGCGTCGCCTTCGACTGGTGACTTGATGGCATTCGTCTGGATGGTTGTATTGGATCCATTCGCGACGGTAGGCGAAGGGTCTGCCGCAGGTGTGGAAGCTGCTGTTGCCATATTGTTCAGTTGGGCCGACGAGGGTCCTGCAACTCGACGGGCCATGGAAACTGCGACTTTCTCCTTCGAGGCAGAAGCGGCCACCTATGGGAGCAAGATCAGAGTCAGCCTTCAGATTCAACGTAACAGTTGTGTGAGAGTGGGAGTTGAGATCGCGAGTTAAAGTGTCGATATCAATATGCGGGAAGGGACAAGACGAGTCTAACCTTGGCGAATGATGGCTTGGAGACGCCAGCGGACACCTGCGTGGTCTCCATGACTTGGGTCAAGGCTGAGAGGGAGACTGTAGAGCCAGAGGCTATTTGCCGAATGCTATCCACAAAGGGGGAGAGATAGAGAAGAAGACGAAGAAAAAGTAAAGTGAATGATCACTCCGCGGGGGCTTGATTATCTCGTTCGGCACAGTCGGATAAGGCTTGTACAGGCCCAAGCGAGAAGCTCACTTCCAAAGCGACGGACGAAGAAGCGGCGACCCGGAAACTAGAAAAAAAAATCAAGAAAACAACTGGATCAAGGCGGACATGCGGCGCGGGAAGATGGTGTCGTAAATCATCGTTGTAACAGCTGGGGCATGGTCGCTCGGCGCTGCTCGATGGCGGGAAATGTGAACTGCGCGAGCTTGTCAGTCAGTCGATCGCCCGGAGTTCTTCGCCTGATTCTTGTTGGAGGTCGAACGACGTAAAAGTGCGGAAGGACGGGGGACAATGGCTGGAAGGGCTCAGACGACAGCAGACTATCGCCGTGAGGAACGGGAGCTCAGCTTGTGATGTGAGAGCCGCGGCTGAGTTTGGTTTGCGGTCGTGGACCGAACGGGAAGTAGGCAAAGCAGATGGAGTCGCAGCCAGAAGCAGCAGAGTAGTATGGAGTACGACGAGGGGAAGGGGACGGGGGAGGTGGCAGGTGGGAGGTGGGAGGTGAGGAAAAAGAAGAAAGTCCATGCCATCTTACCTTAAAACAGTCACTCGTTTGTTGGATGAAACAAACCAACCTGAAGTTGACTGGGACGGCAGAGAGACGAATGCCGGGGTGAGTGCGTGATGAAGGAGGAGGGACAGGGCTCTATGGACGGTCCCCTGATACTGCACATCCGCGACTGTTGCACAAGCGAGCAGAGTGAAGAAACGAGGCGGGTTAGGAATTCTGGTGAAAGACAGGCTACTCCGTACAGACAGTACCAGGACTTGGGGGGAAGTGGCCTGAAGTGGCTTAGCGTCGGTATATTGTGTGGCTGACCCCGATATCCGGGGCTGCCTGAGCGCCGCAATTCACAGTGTTTTGCACTGTATCTATCTTATCATGCCCTAATTACCTTACCTTACCCCAATGGAAAAGAGGCTGAAGACCGTACTTCGAAGTACTAGGTACCTTATGGTCGAGGTACGGCCAGGTAGGTACCTGAGGGATACACCGTGAGGTACTGATGATATCCGGAAGTACCTGGTAATTACTTTCTTCTCCGCTGGTCGGAGATCCTCGCGTCAAGATTTCTTTCTCAACTCCCATCCCACCACGGCATTGTCAAAGTCTTTCAAATTGTTCAATGTTGACAATATCCTCGTTATTTTCTTACGCTGGATAAGGTGGTTTCATTGAACGTTCCGTTCGGTGATTCCGTTCAGTGATTGGATATCAGAGATTGAGCTACAACAGAGCCGGTACGCCAGGGCAACTGACCATGTATCGAGGCAGAGGAGGGCCTCGCCAGGCGACTCCAGCCCACGTTCAATGCCAAAGGTGCCTGAAGAGAGATATGTTTAATAGTCCTTCACCTCCGTTAGGGTATCCGATCTGCTGACACTCATAGCACGTCACTACTCATATGAATGCAAGGAGCCTGCGCAGGCCCGGCCCTATGTGCCGCGGCCTTCACGAACCCAGCAACTGCGCAACCCCAAGTTGGCACCAAAACTGACTAACGATGTGCCGGACGATTTGCTACGAAAGTGAGTGAGACGGTGTTAAGATGTACCTGGTGTTTTGTTTATTGTCATGTCTCTAACTGACTCATTCCAGAAAAGGTGTTGCCGATGAGGAGCTGGCGAAGAGAGAGGCTGAGAGGGAAGCCGAAAAGCCGAAGCAGCGCCGCTTAAGAGAGACCGATGCGGACCGTGCCGACCGTGCGGACTATGCGGCCTCGGGCGCCGAACAATCGCCAAGACGCCGCAGCTCGGTCTCGTCCGGTTCGGCCTCATCTATCTCTACAAACAGGTCACCGGTTTCACCCCCTCCTAGGCGGCGTAGGTCGCCCTCCCCGCCTCCAAGGTCACGGGATTTATCAAGCGGCCCATCCGACCGCCGCAGCGCTCACTATCGTCAACGTCGTCATCGGCGGTCGCCAAGCTCAGATAGTCACGTTGATGAGCGTCCGACATCTCGGCGATCTGAGTTAAGCCGGCGGTCAGAGTCCCCCGCTCGTCGGCTACGGCAACGGTCTTCGTCCAGAGACAGCCGGTCTCCGCCTCCACGACTTGACCGGACGTACCGAGAAAGGAGCTCGGACTACGAGAGACACGACAGCAGATCTAGACATGGACGAGACAGACAACTCTCGCCGGGGCCAGCGGGGTCGGTCCGGTCGAGGAACAAGAACACTGCGAGGTCCAGGTCGTTGTCGAGGTCACCCGTCCGGTCGAACAGAAGGGACCATAGTCGCGAGAAACATCCACCTCGCCCAAGGATGGAGGACGCACCAAGGGAACAGCAGCAACGTACGCCGCAGAGAGAACCCGAACGGGAGAGGAGTCTTAGCCCCTTCAGCAAGAGGTTAGCCTTGACTCGGGCCATGAATATGGGTAGGGGTAGATAGACCCGGGGTATCATTACATCTACCTTGGGAGGAGACCGTTTTCCCGTAGGCGTTGGTCCCGGCAGCCAAGCAACAAAGAAGTAAGAAGAACTAAAAACATCTTTGTCCCCGAGGAAGCGTATCCATGCGCTTACATTTCCGATTCCGCTCTGCTTGAAACGTCAAAAACCCTTAAACGCCTAATTCTTCGTCTTCTCTGTCGCGACGCTCGTCTTCTTCTTCTTCCCTCTCTCGTACCCGCACTCCCTCGACCAGCGCAGCCCCATCCAGGAGAGACGCGTCTTGGCCGTCTGTGCCGCCTTCCAGGGACCCCGTCTTGTTCTTCTCTTTCTGCACGTTCGCGATCCTCTCCCTCACGAGTCGCGCGATGGCGTTGTCTGTTCGCGTGTTCAGAATCTCCAGTTTCTTCTCCAAATCTCGTTTCAAATCCCAGTTGGGCTGCTTTGGTTGCAACTTGAAAAGATCCACTGCCTTGTCGCCCCGTTCTTCTTCGGCCGCTGCCTGCTTCACCTCGGCCTCGACTACGGCCGCCTGTTCTTCGAGCGTGGGCTGGTCCAGGTCTTCTATCGGGGGCGCCTCGAAGCCAAGCTTGGGGCCTCGCGTCTCCGGGTCATAGTTGCGGCCGGAAAGATGTAGCTTGGAGACGTCGGGCTCGGCGGGGGGCGATGGCGACCTTGCCGACTCTGGAGGGACGATCTCGTCGGAGGGTTGTTTCCTCTTGAGGTTCTTGAGCTGCGCGAGTCTGGATTTTCGGTCGTCTGCGGCTGCGGTCAGGTTTAGGTGTATGCTCGACATTTTATGGATTCGGCCGCACAGCGCTGAGTGTGGGAAGGTATGAGTTCGTATCAAATCTGCTGATGGTATTGTCTGTGATGGTAGCAGGAATCGAGAGCTTGGTATTTGATGGTGGGGCTGAATATTCAAACAAGCCACCCGCAACCCTGCAAGTACGGTTGTACGTACCTTACTCTGTGGCTGAGCACTTAGGTACCTTAGGTACCTACCTACCTAGGTACGTCTCTCGGTAAGGTACCTCGAACGTCGGATAAGATCGCATCTTATCGGCCGCCGCCAGTCTAAATTTCTGCGACAGCTACGGAGTTGGTACAGCCATCTTCAACAATTCATACATTCCTCCATCGGCCCCGTCTTGCGTCACCTATGCCGACAATGACAGCCGGCAAACTCAACGAGGTGAAGTCGAAATTAGGACTCTCCTGAGTCGAGATAATGCGCCCCGGGTATATTTGCATGTCCTGCCTATCGAGGCTACGCCAACGTCCACGTCCCCCCCCCCGATTCTCAACCCATGCCCAGCTCCTCCAACTTCCGTCAACGGCCCTACAACGACAGGCTACCGAGCTACAAAGCTATGGTCCTATGCACTTGGAGTGTAGGGCGCGGACAAAGAGGGGGATATCAAACCTTGCCGGCCCGTCGTCGAATGGCACCCAGTTCACTCGGTCTCTATCGAACAAACGGCTCCCTCCTAACGAGCCGACGGACTCACGGGAAAGTAGCGTGAGTACCCCCAAAACAGAATCTCGAGTCAAATTCGCATCAACAACACCTCGGCGAAATCATGGACTCCCAGAAATGGACCAGCGAGAGAGAAAAGCGTTTGCGCAATGGAGAGCTGCCGTCCGCCGTGGCCTTCTTGAGGAAGTCAACCAACCGAATTGGAAGCCTTCCCCGGAACGTGCTCCGCCAGTACTGCGACAGTTTCTTCATCGCAATAATGTTCAAGAGATGGAAACTTCTTGGCAGGACCGCCTGCTCGTCCGCCGTAAAAAGGTCTGGCCCTTTCTTATGAGAACCGCCTTGGAATGTTGCCCGGACAGAGCTCGGGTGGTTTTGGAGGCGACGCTGGCACCCCTCCCTCCTGGGTATGCCGCTCAGGATGTGATAGCGTTCCTAGCCCTCTGGCAGCGGTCACTTCCGCCGGAGGAGGCAGCGCTCCATGGTGATGCTCTGATCGACCTCGTGGTACGCTTGTTGCCATTGTACTACAACCGCTACGACACGCGCTTCGTCCTCCACCAGCACACCATCTACCACCTCATACGGGGCACCGAGCAGACCGCGAAGGTTGAGGAGTTGTACAACTGCCTCGTCATTCATGACCACGAACTTCATCCCAACACATTGTTGCAATTTGCCAGCCGCTTCGCCCAGGACCCCGAGCGCAAAGAAGTGGCCATACGCATGGTCCTGGCCATGGTCGACTCTGGAGGTGCTCAACTGACACCGGGGCCATGGGCGAGATTATGCACCACTATACTGTCCTTCGACCCCGACTATGTCCCTGGGGAGCAGCGGGCTACCCTGATATCGTCCACCACAACAGCTTTGGAAGACTTCGTCGAGCGCGGCCTGGTTCCGGACATAATCCACTTCACTTCTCTCATCCGAACACTATGCATCTTCGGGGAATTGCGCACTGCATGGCACGTCCTTGCCATCATGCGGACCTACGATATTAAACCCGACGCGGTTCTGATGTGCACTTTGCTCCAAGGAGCTCAGGGACGTTATCTCTCCCAGAACAAAATCGACCTAATCACGTCGCTCGCCGTCGAACATCAGGCCATCAATGTCCCTTTCTTCAATATCCTGCTTTCGAACATTTTGGCCTGCTCCATCACCGCCTTGCGGCGGTCAACACCACCACGGCGGCGATTGCCAAGACGGATCACCTCGCCTCCCCAACCGATACCCGCCTTTAAACCCATGTTATATTTCTACTGTAAAATATTCCCGCTCGAACCACTGCAGCATTTGATACCCATTGACCTGGCGGCGTTGGCCAAGGCCTCCCTCCCGGTGATGTCGGGCTCCACCTGGAAACCCGTCGTTCGACTTTTCCCCCTGCTTGTGGACACGTCGGCCCTCGTCACGGAAAAGCAACCCCCGACAGGCGCGACGCTGGCGGTCATGTATCTGTCCTACGTAAAGAGCTTGTCGGAGGCCTCGAGTGTCCTTTCTCTATACTCATACTTGTCCCGGCTTATACGGAAGGGCGACCCTATCATCACGAGATTCATGGCCGAAAAGAATACGATGCTGCACGATGCGATTATCAAGCGGCTTGCCGAGTTCCCCCATATGCTCCGTGCCGCTTTGGATGTCTTCGGGGACATGCTCAAAAGCGACAAGGCTGGGGAGGGCAAACCTAACACCGGAGGGAAACCTGCGCGCTCCCATCCGTCCCCGAGTGTGTACACATGGAACATTGTCATGCATGCATGCATGCGTCACGGCCAGGCCGAGTCTGGCGAACGAATCCTACACATGATGAGACAGCACGGGGTCAGTCCAAACGTCGTCACTTGGAGTACCCTACTCGGTGAAGACTCCCCCAGCGAAGGGAACAAGGCGCAGGATGCCATCTCTTCGTCTTTGTTGGCGGAAGAGGAACCACCGCAAGCTGAACCATTGGACGAGGATGGGGATGGTCATGCGGACGAGCTGGCGCAAAGCAATGTAGACCATGGTCCCGTCGCCGGCAATCGGCCGAAGGAAGATCCGTTTGCTCGTCTGGTAGACCATAGTCTTACCGCTAGGAACCGGCCGAGGGAAGATCCGTATTCACATGATTGGAGAATTGCGAAGCCCGCTTCTGTTGTCTGAACGATATATACGGGCTGCGACTTGCCTCCAATTCGATAGCATATACCCATTCGATACACTCACCCTATCTCCTGGGGATCAACCGAACATATAGAAACATCACCTTTCTCTCACTTAATGTCCCTTAGGACTGTAGTTCTCTCGGTGCTCAGTATGTCTCTTTTCATAAGGTGTATGCCAGCCGTGCGTAGGTCATGTCTATATCAATGCTTCAGCTGAAGCGTCTGGTTTGGAGGCAACGAAACGAGTTCAGAGGCTGAAAAGCAGCGCGGCTAGATTTTAAATCTTCTTTTAAATCTTTTCTATTTCTTTTCTCGCATTTTCCCTTTTCTTCTTCTTGCAGCCGGAATAGTCTGTTTATTCTGTTTATTTTCCAGGAGCCCTGGATATCATAAGTTTGGTTACGGCCAGCTTCGTCGCTCCCTTCCCGACTGACCCCCTTAAGAAGATAGCGATACATCCAGAATCTTCTGAGGTAATTACTGAGTAGGTAGCTGAGGATGATGGCTGCTATTGAGACTCCATTTCCCCCAAGAACAGCCAAGGCACCAGCAGGCAGGAGATCTAGCTTTGAACAGGGATGAGCAACCTTCTGCGGTGTGGGAACGAGTGCGACTCGAGTACGATGATCTCATAAAATACCAGCTCGCCCTGAACTAGTAGGCCGTCTAATCCTGACACTGCCATAAAACGCCATGACGGTTTATCTTCGTGAATTCCCCTGCCCCCAACATGCTATCATGTCTCATGTTTGAGAACTCGGCATCCCCGCCGATCGAAGCACTAAATTTGCCTGAATGAGCTGTGCATGCTGGCCATTGGGGGGAGGGTATCAATATCCCCCCCGCTGTCGTCTATAGAAAACATGGTTTGCTTCCTTTTTTTCTTTCTTTCGTTTTCTTCCACTGCCAGCTGGATCAAGGCGAAAGCCACTGTCTCAGTGTCTCTGTTCAACCCCGCTACTCGGCAGATTCCCTGGGCTCCCTCTGATGACCTCCGCCTCGTCCGCCGCCCCGGCCACCTCGCTTGCCTCCCCTCTGTCCGCGCTGATCACCTCCCTTCTCACCCTCGCCGGTCTTGCCCTCTCCTTCCTTCTCACCAGCAGCGAGATTTGCCGTCGCGAGGCGCTGTGACAGGTCGATCTGGGTGCGGATGGTGTTGGCAAGATAGGAAACCATGAGAACGTCCTGGATGTGGTTGTTGAAGTTTTGTTCAATCTGGGCAGGGTCCACCTTGGGGGCGAGAGAGAGGGCGTTCATGAGGTACTGGCCCAGGGCCTGGTTGGGCTCTTCCTCCTCGTCGAGAATGCCGTTGACCCACTCGAAGACGCGGTCGATGAGGCCGGCGGTCAGCTCGAGGGAGCGGGTGAGGGCCTCGACGTCGGAGACGATCGGGGCGGCGCGTTCCTCGGTATCCCGGGCGGAAGCGATAGCCTCGAGGGCGGAGCGCTCGGCGCTGTCGCCATGGAGAAGGCGATGGGGCACCTGGATGAAGAGGCACGACTCGCTGGCGCGCTCGGCGTTGACGGCGACGGGGGCGGAGATGTAGGCGCGCGCCTCGATTTCGGCGGTGGGATCGGTGCTGATGGTGAGGTGGACGGCCGGGTGGGGGAAGGTGCCGGTGTCCGGGGCGGCGAAGAAGTTCTGGATCAGGGCGGAGAAGGAGTTGAGCTCGTGGCTCGTGGTGTACCAGCCCAGGAGGGACTCGCGGGGCGACGCCCTGAGGGTGAGGGCGAGCATGTTTTTCTGGTAGTCGACGTCCACCTCGACCTGGTCCTCGTTCTCGGTGTGCGGGATGGCGAAGCAGGAGCGTACCTCTACCTCGGTACCATCTTCGGATCGGGTGCCGACGAGAGCGCCGATGACGCGGGTGGATTGGGTATCACGAATATCGCGGCGGACGGCATGGTCGAGGATGGAGAAGATGGCCTGCCAGGGAAAGAGAAGAGAAGAAGAGCAAGGTCAGATATGTCCAGGAGTCGGGCAAGACTGGAGAAACAAAAAGCCAGGAGGAGAATCAAACACAAAGGCGGGTCTTCTCTGGGATGGACGGTTTGGAAACATTGAACATACTTGGGGTTGGATGTTCACGGTGAGCGGGGCAATGTTGCCCTGCAGATTGATGGCCGCAGGCACAATGGGCCTGGACAAATGAAGGAACTTCTCAGATTCGACAGCCATGCTGGGCAAGATGCCAGTGGGGGGGATGATGGCTGGAATATGAGGTTGTGGTTGAGTTGAGGTTGAGGTTGAGGTTGAGGTTGAGGTTGAGGGTGAGGGTGAGGGTGATGCGGGTACGAGGGCGGTTTGTTCCTTGTCCTTGTCCTGCCCTTACGGTTCTTTCTCTTTCCGCCTTTGGTTCGCGAACATGCAAAAATTGCGGTTATGGGGTTGTGGGCGAGATAAGCCACGCTGATAAGAACTGTGGCGAATGATTGATTGCCCCTCTGTGGCTTGGAAATGCGGATGAGGTGCCGGGCTGGCTGGTCTGGACCTGCCAAGACGGCTTTAGTGGGGCATGTAGGTAACTAACTGCAAGGCTGAGAGACAATACCATCTGTAACTTTTTCTTTTTTTCTTTCTGCGTCCTATTTCATCGGCCTTCCGGGTTCTTAATGAGAAAATATCTAATACGGAACAAACAATTCGGCAAGATCTTGGGCCGTCGTTGTTGTCCTTTTATTTAAGTAATTCACAGTCTCCCGACGAGGCCTTATCTTGTTGAATCAGAGTGTAAAACATGGGACCACGAGCCGGAGGATTTAGAGGAGGGTCTCGAGGAGGGTCTCGAGGAGAATCTCGAGGCGGATCTCGAGGCGGATCTCGAGGCGGATTTCGAGGAGGATTTCGAGGAGGATCTAGGGGAGGACCTCGAGGAGGATCTAGAGGAGGATCTAGAGGAGGACCTCGAGGAGGCGCTCGAGGCGGAAGGGGGCGAGGCCGAGGTGGCAGAGCCAGGGGAGGTTCCATGGGTGCAGAGGCATCGCGATTTAACACCAGGCTAGGAGAGAAGGAGTAAGATTGTTCTTTCATCCAATTTCCACTGAAAACTGAAATTTCAAATGCTGACATCGAACAGGTCATCAGATGAAGAAGTCTCTGAAGCGGAGTCTTATGTTTCCGATGAGGATGAAGAACTGGATGACTCTAGCTCTGACGGTGAGGAGGCTGAGGAGACAGCCAACGCACCACCTCCATATATGGCTCTTATTCAAAGCTTCACCCAGGACACTGAGCGGAACCCAAAGAGGCGTAAGCTAGACAATGGCAACGCAGCCGAAGCCCTTCCGTCTCAGCAGGGACCGGGCCAAGACGAGGAAGAGGCATCCGAAGAGAAAAAGGATGTTGACTTCGCTGATGAGGCCGAGGAGGACCCCGCAGACGCCTTAGCCGAGGCAGAGTTTGAGCACGAAAGCGACGACGAAGACGTCGAGGATGCCTCGGATCCTTTCGATAGTCATTTCACTACGCCGGACCAGGAGACGACCGCTGAAAAAGTCAAGGCGATCCAAGACGGTAAATGGACGTCAAAACGTATCATGACCAAGCTCTCCAAGGCCGTCTTGATGCTACCAGAGGTGGAGGGAGCTGATGACGTTGCCCTCCCGTCGCCGATCCCGGGACTACAAGCATTGAGGCTCAAGCAGAAGCTAAGCAACATGGCATCTCGCAACCTACCATCTTTCGACAGTTTACAGCAAGCTTTCGCGCCGATAATGTTCAATTACCATGACGTTTTGTACGGTGCCCGGAACGTTGGGAACGCGGAAAAATTGAGGCAGTTAACATGCCTTCATGCTGTTAATCATGCCCTGA
Source organism: Sodiomyces alkalinus F11 (assembly GCF_003711515.1). Classification (NCBI taxonomy): domain Eukaryota; kingdom Fungi; phylum Ascomycota; class Sordariomycetes; order Glomerellales; family Plectosphaerellaceae; genus Sodiomyces; species Sodiomyces alkalinus. The sequence continues at coordinate 1,395,838 of NW_021167089.1, read as the reverse complement.
AGTAAGATTTTCTCCCTCAGCGTCACTTCCATCTCGCATGTCAGAGTGCTGACCCGCCTACCAGGACTCGAGACCGCGTTATCAAGAACAGCTACAAGCTCTCTAAGGACGAGAACTCGTCCCTGGAGCTGAGAGACCAAGGCTTCACCCGGCCCAAGGTCTTGTTTCTTCTCCCGACCAGGCAATCATGTGCCAAAATGGTGGGCATGATTGAAAACCTCTGGGAACCAGACCAGAGGGAAAACCGCAAACGCTTCGAGGATGCATATGTGGACAAGTCGGAAAAGTTCCGCGACCAGAAACCGGCCGACTTTTTGGATCTCTTCGACGGGAATGACGACGACATGTTTCGGTTGGGCGTCAAGTTCACACGGAAGACGATCAAATACTTTGCCCAGTTCTACAACTCGGACATATTGATGGCGAGCCCTCTAGGCCTGCGTATGGCCATCGGGACTGAAGAGGACAAGAAGAACATGGACTATGACTTTCTCAGCTCCGTCGAGATGGTGGTCGTGGACCAGGCCGACGGGCTGCTGATGCAAAACTGGGAACATGTCGAGTACATCTTCGAACACCTGAACCGACAGCCGAGGGATTCCCACGGTTGCGACTTCAGCCGCGTCCGGACATGGTATCTCGAGGATTGGGCCAAGTATTTCCGGCAGACCATCATCCTATCGCCCTTCGTCACGCCCGAGCTCACCGAGCTGTTCCGGACCCAGTGCCGCAACTGGGCCGGCAAAGTCCGCTTTCAACCCGACTACCAGGGCCTGCTACAGCAGCTCCCCGTCCGCGCCAAGCAGACCTTCTCACGCTTCGAGTGCAGCGCCATCGGCAAGGACCCGGATACGAGGTTTGCGTATTTCACCTCGGCCATCGTACCGTCGCTGGCCAGGCGGGCCCGGGAGCTCAAAGGCACGCTCCTTTTCATCCCGTCGTACCTCGACTTCGTGCGGGTGCGCAACTATTTCGCCACATCGCCTGCGGCCGAAGCCATCACCTTCGGCACGCTTTCCGAGTACGCCGAGGCGGCGGACACGGCCCGCGCGCGCTCGCACTTCCTCAGTGGCCGTCACAAAGTGTTGCTATACACGGAGCGGGCGCACCACTTCCGTCGCTACAAGCTCCGGGGCGTTCAGCGCGTCATCATGTACGGCTTACCGGATAATCCCATCTTCTATCAGGAGATTGCAGGAGGATACCTCGCTAGGAGCGAGCAGGACATGAAGCTGGCGCCTGGGCAGGGGAGCGTACGGGTCATGTTCTCCAAATACGACGTGATGAAGCTGGAGCGGGTAGTCGGGACGCAGAGAGTAAGAAAGATGATCCAGGAAAAAGGTGACACCTTTGACTTTGTGTGAGTTGAGCGTTGGATTTCCTTCTGCCCCCTCTGTGGACAGCTCGGTCTTGGATTTCTGTCTCAATTTTTATATATATACATATTTGAACCGTCTAGATATAGCCATAAAAAAAGATAGACCAGACATGTTCTTGGAACTAGTAGTACATCTGGAATGAGCTTTCGTCGTAGTGATACAGTGGGGTGGCTGTGATGTTGACAGCCGTTTCTGTTTCCCCTTGCAAATCCCTCCTTGCTCTGCAGCTCCTCACGCCAGCCGGAATCGGACACTCCAGTAGAGTGGCTGGTCAGTATAGCGTCGTTGGCCACTTTCCTCTTCCATTCCTGATCTTTCCCCCTCCAATTCCCGCTTCTGAATTAACTGTCAGCCTCGGAGACTTCGGCTTGCCCACCCTTCTTCTTGCTTATCCGCAGCTTATCCCTAAAGCTCTGCACGAGCTTGTCAAACCCCTCCGTGCCGTCCTGCCGATACCGCGTCACCTTGGCGACGTTCTTCTTGGTCAGTTCGTTGAGCCGGGAAACGCCATGAACCTGGGCCCGGGCGACGGCCTTGGCCGTAATCATGAAGCGCATGTCGCGGGGACCGTCCACAAACTCGAGGATCGCCGAGGGGGCCTGGTCGTACGTGTTCCGAGGTTCGGTGCGGAGGACGCGGGTGTAGCCGCCGGGGCGGTTCAGGTATCGGTTTCGCAGCTCGCCGAAGAGCTTTGGAAGGAGATCATGGGGCGTCTGCATGCCGGTGATGCGAGTTAGTCTAGGAGTACATTTGCAAAAAAGAGGCATCATATAAGGACGTCTGGTTGATAATTGGGAACAGGAGAAGCGTACGTAGAGAATGGCTTGGGCTTTTGAACGGGTGGCTGCGTTGTCACGCTTGGCGAGAGTGATGAGCTTCTCGGCCAGACGCTGAGCCTCCTTGGCTTTGGCCCAGGTGGTGTGAATGTGCTCGTGGGCGACGAGGGAGGTGACGAGACCGCGGAGGAGGGCCTGGCGGGCGGCCGAGTTGCGGCTCAAGTGCCTATACTTGACGACGCCGCCGGCCATTGTGTCGGCTGTTGGGGTGGGGGGCTCTGCTCTTCCTATCTGTGACCTTCGCTTTTCCTATGGCCAGCCTTGAAGAGGTGGAGAGGCCGAATGGCTGATGTGGAAGAGTGTCGATATGGGGACGTTGTGAGAGGCTTGGAAGCCGTCGCGAGATGATTCGAGTCGTTGCGGTTGAGGGCCCGTGAATTTTTCTGGCTTCTGGGCTGATGCCGGAGAAAGCCACAGTTGGTGGCAGGCGGCTGTCCAGACACTACCTTATAGTACGAAAAAACCTTCGGGCACGCACGGAGTACCTTGGCACTTGGTACCTTAGGTAACTAAGGTACCTAATAGGGTACCTAGGTACCTAGGTAGGTACCTAAGGTAGGTATCAAGTGGGACCTTCAACGTTCCGGATCCCCACGTCACACACTGGACTACCCAGTTCGGCCCGGATAAGGTACCTTTGCCCACTACCAACAACCACGGGTTGAACGTCGCAGCGACCGAGGACAGCCTTCGTGTGGACTCAATCGCGATATGCGAGTCTCAATTCTGCCTTCACATACACGGGGGACATATATTTAAGTCTGGCTCTGCTCCAATTGAGCGCTTCCATCATCCAAACGCTCTCCACTCCAGCATCAACTCGCGCATATCGGTGACGACCATGGGCTTCACAACCGGTCTCGTTCGTGCACCCTCAATAACATCTCTGCCAACTATCTTTTTTCTGCTCCTTATCTATTGTCTGTACTAATCACTTCATTACATAGACCGGCGGTGTGACTGCTACATTAGGTCTCGCCTACCTTGCCATTTACACCCACCAACGCAACCGAGAGTACCAATCCGAGATTCTCCGTTCTCAAACCCGCGTCCTCGACTCTCTTCTCGAGCCAGTAGTTCCCATACCTCCCCCGAGAAGAGCAGAGATCGAGGCAGCCCGCCGCGCCAACCTCGTCGACACCGCCAAGGACCGCTGGAACTCCGAGGTGGCCAATGCCGTGAACTGGGTCCAGCGCACCGACTGGACCGAGGTCCGCGAGGGGCTCGAGGAAGGCGTGGGAACGGCCTGGCGCACGGTATTCGGAGGCGAGCCCTCGCAGCAAGCTGCGGCGGTCGTAGAACGCGTCGTCACGACCGGCGAAGAGGCGAAGGGAGCATGGGAGCGCGCGCGGGAGAAGACCTTGGCTGCCGCCGAGGCCAGGGCTGCGGAGGCCAGGGTGGGGGCCGCGAAGAGGGTGGAGGAGCTTCAGAAGGCCGGCGAGCGGACGGCGACCGAGGTACGGGAGGCGGCTGCTGAAGCGGTTGACACCGGGATAGAGAAGGGAGAGGCCCTGCTGAATGGAGCCGCGGAGGCCATGTCGGCACAGGTCAGCGGCGCTGCTGACCCTGCCTTGACTTCCGTTTCGCCAGTTGAGAAGGCACTACAGCAGCGATATGAGGCGAGACCCCGGGTGGAGAAGAGTGTCGAGGAAGTGCTACGGGAACGGTACCTACCCACAGACGCGAAGGATCACACTCAACTAAGGGGCATTTAGGCGCGACGATGGACGTGGCTGGTAGAGAATGTCCTCAGCGCGGCTTCCATTGTCGGCGAGGGAGTGAGGAAAAGCCCCGTCTTCCGGTCTTGGAGGGAACCCGCCCGATTTCGATGTCGAGAAGACTGTACCACCTAGCAAACATACTATAGACGACAGGGACTTGGATGTTCTTCCAAATTTTGCAATAGCGTTCTTCTTCTACCATATCCTTTCTGGTTTCTCCTTTGTGCCGGTGGAGTCTCGACTGGCATCTCACCAAATCATAGGTTGGACGGCGCATATCTCAGTCGAGTGGGATTTTTGGGTATCCCCCAGTTTTCGGATCTTGGTGTCTGGTCGCCACTGAGAACCCCAAGCTCATCGACTCGACTCATTTCTGTTCTTCTGCTTCCAATTTATGGCAATCCCTCGCCATCAATAGCATCACACGCAGCCTGATCTTCGACCAAACTCACAACTTTCTCGATGGGTAACATGGGCATCTAGGCCGAGCAAGTCATATGCCAAACATGGAGGGTATGAATGGGAGGGCAGGCCGGGATCAATATGAGGTTTAATAGGAACCCCGAGTATTGTGGCGCATATTACTTTGGGTATGGGCAGATTCGTCTGGGGTCTGTTATTATGAGAGAAAATCCATGAGGCTTCCTCGTACCTCGTACATCATATAATACACCTAGATCTGCATACCAGCTCCGTTATATACAGCAATTATCAATACATAAAAAGACGGGCAACTCAATTCCCGATAAAGTCCAGAAGCCCCCGTTGCCTTGCCACGAAGACTCCGGCCAGGGCTACAGCCCACCGGAAAAGAGCGCCCTTGAAAGTCGGGGAACCGAGTCCGAGAACCAAGACAAGCCAGTAGCGTAGGCCGCGGATGGGACGACCGGCGCGGTCAAAATCGCAGCGGAGGGCGCTCATGCTTCTCAGGCGGGCAAGCTCCTTGGGAGAGTATGGCATGTAGCGGACGCGCAGCAGTTTGTCAACCCAAGCAGGGACCACGGCAACACTGCGACGGTGGGTGAAGACCTCAAACGAGGCACGTCCGCGGTAGGAGCCCGTGCCGGAACTTCCAATACCTCCTAAGGGAAGGGTTGGGATCGAGGCGTGGGTATAGCCGTCGTTAATGGTGGCACCGCCAGAGGTGACACTACCGAGGACTTGGAGGAGAGGTTAGTACGCGGTTTAAGAAAATAAGAAAAGAAAAGAAAAGAAAGGAGGGGGGAAAAAAGAAAGGGGGCGGGGGGGTATACCTTTCTTGCTTTCCTCTTCATTGCCAAAGACAAAGAGGGCCAAGGGGGTGTCGCAGAGCTGGTTGGCCGAGTTGATGGCTTCATCTAGGGTGTCGTACGGTAGGATGGCAAAGACGGGCCCGAAGGTCTCCTCACAGATGACGGGATCATCGATAGAATCCACCTGTACAATGGTGGGCTCGATGAAGAGGCTGGCCTCGTCGGTTGCACCACCCATGACGATTTTGCCCCGGGTCGAGTCGAGCAGCTTCTTTATACGTTGAAACTGGCGTTGATTAACGATCCGAGAGAGGTCGGGGCTGTTCTTGGCCCCGCTAGGGAAGAAGCGCTTGTAGCTTTCTTTGAAAGCGGTGATGAGTTGGGGGACGATGGTGCGATCGGCGAGGACATAATTCTGCGACAGGCAGACTTGACCAGCGTTGAGGGTCTTGGACCAGGCCAGGCGACGTGCGGCAAGCTTGACGTCAGCATGACGGGTGACGAACGCAGGGTTGATACCGCCCAGCTCGAGGCAGACAGGAGTGAGAGTCTCGGCGGCTTTCTGAGAGATGATCTTGGCGACGTGGGTGCTACCGGTATACATGACCTTATCCCACTTGATATCCATGAGAGCCTGGGTCTCGGGGATGGCGCCATTGACGACAGAAAAGGCGGAGGGGTCAAGGGCTGTCTCAACCAACTTCTTTATAACCATGGCGGTGTGGGGGGCATTCTCGGAAGGCTTCACGACAGCGGTGCAGCCGGCCGCAATGGCGCCGATGAGGGGCGTAAGGACAAGCTGAACGGGGAAGTTGAAGGCACCGATGATGAGGACCATGCCAAGGGGCTCCTTGCGGACGTGCGGACGCATGAAGACGAAAGTCAAGGGGACGTCTTCGCCGGGCTCGTCCTTGGCGAAGCGCTCGAGATTCTTGGACAGAAAAATACAATCGTTGGCTACCCAGTCGATCTCGCTGAGGAGGGCCTCGTGTTTAGACTTGCGCAGGTCGGCCCGGAGGGCATTGCAGAGAGCCGGCGTGTAATCTTTGATGGCCCAGTATAGCTTGCGAAGTTGGACCAGACGCCATTGGAGATCCTTGGTCTTGCTGGAACGGAAAGTTGCACGGAGAGTGTCGGTGACGCGGGAGATATCCTCCATCGAGGTATTTTCAAAGTCGGGGATTTTGAGATCCACGGGAGTCGCCATCTTAGTTGGGTGATGTGACGATTCTCAGCTTCTTCTAAGTCTCAGAGTGCTGTGTCGGCCGAGAAACCAAGAGGATACGATTACTACCACCGACTTGGTGACTTGTCAAACACAGAACAACGGAAAATACAGAAGAAAATGCAAAGGAAATGAGCCTGAAAAGAGGGGAAACGGATGGACGACGTCAGAGTTGAAGCGAAGGTAAGACGAATATATCCGTTGAACGTGAGAGATGAGCAGACAACTGGGGCTGCTACAGATGGAGCACTTCGAACAGTATGAAGTCGAGCTTTGACAACAGCCAGAAAATAGGTATGTATATGGGCAGGTCGAGACGAAGCTGTGTCTTGCGTCTTGTTTTGAGATGAAGTTTCAGTTCTAGCGCTGAGTTCCTTGTAAATGGAACGGGCAACGGGGATGTAATGGGCAATTCCGCTGGTGGCTATGCCGAGGAGGGCGACTTGATGTGTACGTTGTTATAGGAGCATGTGACTCGGTGGAGCTAGACTAGATTAGTAATACTCGAACCAATCCTGTCTTCAATGCGAAGTACCAACTACGGAATACGGATAGTACCTGTACGTACTTTATGGATCGCCCCCTAACCCAGATCGCGAACTTCGCTAACCTCCATCAGCAACAACCTAAGGTATACAGGTAGCATTTACTGAAATGACTACAATAATTGACGACCATTCGAATATCAAGGTAGGTATGTGAACAGTTTGTGTTCTAGTATAAGTACACGGTCGATATACATGACTTGTTACACGGCTGAAATCCTCAGTTCCAGCGACCATCTATCCCTTCCACCCCTGCAATGAAGTTAAGATGCGTGCCTCCCAGCTTTCAGTGCAAATATCTTCCTCCAGAGGGGATAGCTGGGCTATGCCCTTAAAATGCTCTCTCTCTGCCGCTCCGCGCGTTAGTCGGTCCTCGCTGTGCGGCCAGCAATTCTGCCACGGTCTCCTTGGTGACGGCCTCATGCTCCTTGGCCTTGTCGCCCTCGGTCAGCTGGGCCTCGGCCGCCTTTCCGGCATCCACCAGCATCGCCTGCTTCCACACGGACGCCAGTTCCTTCTTCCGCTCAGGCGTCATTCGCCACTCCTTAGGGAACTTGGGCTTCTTCTCCACCTTGTGGTGTCGCGTGTCCAGAGGAATGTCCTCAAATGTATCGCTCGGGTCCTGGTATGCCTCATTAGGAATCCTGTGTCAAGGTCAACATGGAAAGCATTCACACGTGTCGTACCTTTGCTGCGGCAACCAGCTTGTCCACCAGCTCCGACAGATAGCGCTTGTTCTGCGCGGCGTGGTCGAAGCTCTCACAGCTCATCTTGATGATGTCCTTCTGAGGGTTCAGACGAGGTCCGGCCAGCTTCCTGAGCTTCTCCCGCTGTACCGGGGTGAGGTCGAGGTCTGACGGCGAGAACTGCACCACCACCTTCTTCTCCGCCGGATGGGACTCTCCCATATACGTCGTGTATCGGAACCGAAGAACTTGATCCGATGTTGGCGGCTCAAAGGGCTTGGCCAGTTCTGTCAATGTGGAAAAGAAAGAAAACAAAATGCATTAGCTTGCGGAACACAGCACTATACCCCGGGAAAGACTTTGGGCGAACAAGGGGAGAGAATCTTGGGAGTCCACGGGGAAGGGGTATTGTGGGCTTATAGTTGTCTCCTTGAACATACTGGCTAGAAGTGGCATCTCCCACACCGCAACCCGGGCATAGTGTCTGTACTCCCGAATTTCGTCAAGCTTGCCATGCGCCATGGAAGTAATGTCGTTCTCGTCAAACTCGTCGCCCACGTCCTCCGTTATGGTGTCAGGGTCGTCCTCGTCGTACCAGAAAGACCTCCTGTTGATTTTCGCCCGCGCGGTAATAACTTTGTCCTCGGGATCGGAAGAATGCCCCGCGCGGAGTTCGGGCTCCTCGCTCTCGAGAAACTTGGTGAGCGTGAGGGCCTCTCCCTCCGCGCTCCCTTCCCTGACGATCTCCTCGAGCGTCTTCAGCTGTTCTGGCGACAAATCCTCGAAGGCATCCTCGAGATGGTTGTAAGGGCTGGGCGCGTGATCGTCTCCTTCTTCGCCACGTGCGCCATCCCGGGCCCATCGCGTCTGGGTGGTCGTGAACGCTCGACGTTGGACGATGCTATGGCGTAATGGGGTCCCGACTCTCGGGCTCGCACTGGTAGCCGCGACCGGGACCTGCCGGCATGTTCGAAAGCATAGCCGAAGGGCGTGTCCCGCAGCTGCTGACATGGTGGTGGTCTAGCAACTGCAGCTGCGTGGGTGGAATACTCGGGAACTGTCGCGGTGGAACCTCAATTCCTCAATTCCTCAATTCCTCAATTCCTCAATTTCCAGTTCCAGAAAATTTGGCGTCAGTCGACTACAGAGTACCGTGCACGGAAGTTGACAAGACGAACACACAGCCACATTATGCGAAGCCACATCACACACTAGCCACATCATCTTCCACGCTTAATAAGCCAGCAGGGTACCAAAAGTACCTCCGTACCTGCTCACCTTCCATGAGCTCCTCGCCGCGTCCATGTTCATCTACCTCTCAGTGCCTATCCGCACATAGTGCCTGCCTCTGGCAGTTACATTACAATGTATGAAAGCAACGGGATTTAATTGAGAGAATACAGGATGATGCACCCAATTTTTTCTTCCTGAATGCATCATCTGATAAACCCTAGGGCAGAAAATGTCTACCGTACAGTCGTCCCAAGCTCCGTCTGAGCGTCATTGTCTTGTCACGGTTGGGGCGACGGCTCGCTTCACCCAGCTCCTCGCCGAGGTTTTGGAATCGCCTTTCCTCTCAGTCCTCCGCCAACACGGATTCACCCACCTAACGGTCCAATGCGGCAAGGACCTGGACTGGTTCCGCGCCACCATCAGCAAGCTCTCCTCGCAAGACACGAAGGGCCTGCAAATCACTGGGTTTGATTTCGTCGATGACCTGATGCACGAGATGGTCAAGTGCCGAGCCCAGGCACCCTCTCGTCGTGACGGCGTCGTTATCTCCCATGCAGGTAAGTAGAAATCGGAAAATAACCAGGCGACAGCTCGCTCGCCCTGTGTCCGTCACAAGCAGGGGGTTGGGAGGGTGAAGGACGAAGGACGAAGGAGGAGGCGGAGGGGAAAGAAAGAAAGAAAGAAAGCAACACCATTAACACCATTCCAGGCACTGGCACTCTCCTAGATGGCCTTCGCGTCGGGACTCCCCTCATTGTGGTCCCCAATCCGACGCTCAAGGACAACCACCAAGCCGAGCTCGCCGAAGAGGTCCAGTCTCAGGGGTATGCCATCTGGGGCCGCCTCGGCCAGATCGATTATGCCCTCGAGCAGTCGGAACTCCTTTGCGATAAGAACGCCCAGAAGTTCCGGTCGCATCCTATTTCCGGTTCTCGTGCCTCCCAGGAGTGTCCCGACTCAGGGGAGCTCATCGACGTCGACTTGTGGAGCGTGAGCGCCGCTATGATGAACCGCTATGCGGGCACACGCGAGAGTAATCAAGCCCCCATTGTCGGTGCCACGCCGGCTGGAGAGTTAAGGAGAGAGGAAGCAAGCCAGATGGCTTTGGATTAGGAGTTCACACGGCCACCTTCCGAACTGCAACCTCTATCTCTATCTCCGCTACCTTCTCAAGGTTCATGGGGCCAATCCATACCATACGCCGGAAATTATGTTTAGAGCAGTGCAAATATGCATAGGGTACTCATTCATTTACGGGCGTATGGAGCTCTATGGCATGTAAAGAATGAGGGTGGGAATTCTAATCGGTCTCATTTATTCAGCATGAATCCACTGGGCTTCCAGGGTACTGCACACCTATGGCAGCGCAGGAGTAGCCCAAATTTTGACAGCCGCATCCCATCCGACGCTCGCGACCTTGCCACCTGCTACCCATGCCACGCCCGTGACACCCTCTATATGGGCGTTTTCCGCTTTGACCTTCCTCCCCGGATTGGCCAGGCTGTAGATGACGACGTCAGCGCCACGCGAGCCCGAGGCGACGTGCGTGCCGGCATCGTTCCAAGATATACAGGTGATCTTGTTCCTGTTGTGCGCAGCCCATCGATCGGCGCACTTGCCGGCGATTTCCCACGAGTTCGTGTCGTAGGGGTCGATGCTTCCATTGCTATTTCCCGCTGCGAGATACTTGCCGTCCTTCGAGAACGACAGGCAGGAAATGGGGTGCGTCGACCTGTCCAACGACTTGGTCTCGGATAATGTGCCGTTCGCGTCCACCGTGTAGATCTTGACTGATTGCCCGGACCCAGTCGCCACAATGGAGCCGTGCGCCGCAATCGCAGCCGGAGTGTACCCTGGACGGTTCTCAGCGACAAGCTTCCCCGCTCGATACACGTCCACCCCATCGATGGTGGCCACGAACGTAAGCCCACTGCCGACGGCCACGCCCTGGGGTTGCGAGGAGAGTGAGACAGCTTCTCCAACATAGGAACCGGTAGATTCGTTAATCGTCCTCAGCTTGTCGTCCCAGCCGACGCTGACAGTCTGTCCATCCGCTCCGGCGAATTGGGCGACCTGGTTGGTGTGGCCATGGCCCTCTACCGCGGTGCTGATTCCATTGCTCACATCCCACTTGCACACGCGGCCATCAAAGCTTCCCGTCCACAGCGTCTGGCCAGTTCCGTCCGAAGAGGCGCCTAGAGCTGTGACGCTCTTGTTGTGACCCTGGACGACCTTGGTTGCCTTGTCACTGCCCTCGTGGAGGTAAAGGAGATCACCATCCCGGTTGATGCTGATGACCAAACCGTCACTCCTGCCGTGGACCCAGACGACGCCAAATTGCTGGCCACCCAGGTTCCACGTATGCTTGGCAGGACCCGGCTCTAGCCCCCAAAGCTTCACAGTACCGTCGGTGCTAGCAGTGACGAATCTCTGGCTATCCTTGGCCCACGACACCCCGAGTATGCTGCCCTTATGCTCCCCATCGCTAATCTTCACGGTGGGTTCACCCGTCTTCCCGTTGTAGAGCTGGATACGACGGTCAGCGCCAACGGTGACGAGGTGAGCGCCGTCGGGCGAGAAGGCAGTGCCGTAGATGAAGTTGCTGTGTATGTTGGCGACCTTCGAGTTGAATTTGAATGGAGCGCCGTGGAAGAAGCACATGGTGCAATCGTCGGAAACAGTCGCTGCCCGGAGAGGCCGCTGCTGCCGTAGGGCGACGGCATTGATGGACTTGGAGTGGCCGCTGATCTCGCCGACGGAATTGCCGCTGTCGGCGGTAATGCAGTGGCCGAACCGCTCGCTGCCTTTACCAACGGCAATGATCCGCTGCGAGTCGCCGTCCCAGGCAATGTCCTTGATGGGACCCGAGATGATAGGGTACTCGCCTGCCGTGACGATCAGCTGGGCCGCCCCTCTCTTCGATTCGGACGCGCATCACACTTTGGTCCCATACCCTTGGTGTTTACAACTTCCACAGCATCCCATATTCTCACGTTCCCAGCCTTGTCACCACTGGCAATGTAGAACCCACTAGGGGAGAACCGGGCCACTGTTGTGGTTGCATTCTTGTGGCCGTTGTACTGCTTGCAAACGGACGGGTCGTCGATGGATCGAATATAGATAGACTTGCCAGACTTGATTTGAAGTTAGTTGCGAAGAATTGTACACAAAAAAATGATTCAGGGCTTACAGCGTAGACTATGCGTTCTCCCTTATTGTCAACGGAGAGCTGAGTCGGTTGCAGTCCCTCGTCTGTGCCTAAAGGTAGGACGGCCGGGGCCGGGGCGAGGATCTTGCCGATGGTAAGGGACATTTCGTGAAAAGATGAAGAAAGCTTGGGATTGAATGTCGAATAGAAGCCAACAGTATGGAAAGTATTTTCGCGTGCTTTATGAATTGCGGAGAGTATTTTCCTTGAACAGGAATGGCCCTGCTGCAACCCAGGAAGCGTGGGGATGATGTCCAAGGAGCGTGCCTCGAAACGACCTGGCGGGGTCAGTGCTGCGATGCCCAGGCAACCCCTCTGAAGAGGAACAGAAAAGTCAGGTCAGGGGTTGCATGACGTCGCGCTTGATTATATAATCATGCACCTTCCCTTCCACCAAAACCCGCCCACGTCCCACACCCCATATCGGCCCCTGGGTCAAATCTCCCTCCGTTGGGGAATCCCAAGGACAACCCCTTCGCCGTCGATTATTAGAACATCAACGGCTCAACCCTGCCCAGGAAGAGCCCGTCGCTAATTGGGTGCTAGCCCGGGCGTCGTTGGGCTTCCCCCCAACCCGAGCCCAGATCAGGGAATTCGCCCAGAAGATTCTGACTGCACAGAACGACACAACACCTCTCGGAAAGCAATGCATGCATGGATTTTTAGCCAGGCATCCTTCTATAAAAAACATTAAGAGCAAAAAGGATCAAGAACAGGGTGCTGAGGGGTAATGGTAATGGGGAGAGGAAGAAAAGATGCGCGGAGTTCTGGAAGTGAGGCTTTGTTTGAGAGACACCTAGCCATGCCTTAAACCCTCACGATCCGCCGAATCCTCGCCTGAGGAAGGCCTATTATTGATACAAAGGATGATTAAAGTTAATTACGTTTTATTCGCGACTTCATCTTCCTCGCTTGAGTGGGTGGGTTGGGTAGCCTGCTGATGTTTGTCCGAATTTCATACACATACATCCCATCTGCTCCCACAGCCAGCAGACAGACCTAAACCCAATCCTTTTCTTCCTCAAGGAAGGCCGCCGAAACAAAAATATGACAACCATACGTCCTTCTCCTTACGTCTTCCAAACGCCATAGTCTATTTCACAACATTTGCGGCATGCGCCGCCTGCCACCCCTGGATTTGACGTTCCTCTATTTTTTCTTTCCCTTCGATTTGCTCTTAGATGCGCCGTTGGATTTCGTCGATGCTACGCTGGATGCTCGTGATGGGGAGGCCGACGTGTTCTTACTGCCGGCCTCAGACTTGACATTGTCTAAAGCCTTGTTCTGTAACACTGTTAATATACTGGGCAAAAAAAAAAAAAAAAAAAGAGGAAACCAAGCGTTGCACCGGTGGTGCGTGTGCCTCACCTTAACGCCCTTCTTGGCCTTCTTCTTGGCCGGCGCCATTCCCAAAACGCTGTCCTCGTCATTCTCTTCGTCTTCCACATCCCTCTTGACCTTGCCGTTGGTGGTCGCTTTGCTTGGCTGAGCATCCTCGAATTCCTTGACAATGGTGGTGAGCAGGGTCTGACACCGACGGCTGAGCTCGGTGGGTGTGCGACTGAGGAAGAACCAGTCGAAGCGGAAGAGTGGTGACTCGGCGATCTCATCCCGAAGCTTTTCGTACAGCCCGGGGCTGTCAATGCCCAGCTTATCGAGAAGCACCAGTAAGAATCGGTCCTCCTCTTCGGTGTACACCTTCTTGTTCGTCGTAGAGACCGAGTAATTGATCTTGAGCTGCTGTAAGGGCACCCGGCACTGCGACATCTTCTTGCGCAGAAGCTTGCGCTGGTGTTCAATCTTGCGCATGCGTTCTTCGCCATCCTCGATCGTCTTGATGTACTTGTTGTAATCCGCAATCTCCTTATACCGTTGCCAGAAGACCTTGGCGTATTGCTTCACATCGGCAGCATTCTTGTTATCAATGTCCTCGGCAATGTTCTCGTAGTCGTGGCGACCATACCGACCGGACGCATTTATGAATTGCTGGAAGTCTCGACGGTTCCAGTCGCCAAAGCCTTGCTGCGAGAGGCGCTGCTTTTCTTCCTGCTCTTCTTCGGTGAGTGGAGTGGCGTTGTCGATTTCCTGCTGGTCCAGAGCTCGCTCCGCCTCTCGTTCAGACAGGTTTTCGTCATCTCCGTCAGGCAATGGGACCTTATACCCGACCTCTTTGCGATAGTAGGCCGTTTCGCGATCCTGCAGATCGCGTAGCCGGGGAGGGAAAAATTGCCAGTCGTGGATGGGAACTTGTTTCGGTGCTCTGGGCGCTTTAGGCTTGCTTTCTTTCTCCTTGGGAGGGTACATGGTCTGCCTGAAGTAGGCATCCATCGAGTAGGACTGCTCCTTCCGCTCCCGCTTGGTCGGATTGATCCAGGTCATCCCGATATCCTTCTTGTTCGTCTTGAAATCCTCGCCCTTCCAGTTGTACGCGGATTCGGATGTGAAGTTCTGCAGCTCGTCGATTCCAAGTTGCTCGTATTTGGCATTTAACTCCTTAGTACGGGCTTCGCCGGACGCAAGAATCTTTTCAATATCGTCGTCGTCCATATCTGCTCCATTGGAAGCGAGGGAGCCAGTGGCTCCTTTAGTCTGGAACACCTTCTCGGCCCCATGCTGAATCATGGAGAGGAGCTCGTCCTTGTTGGCCGCAGCCTTAGCAGCAATCTGCGCCCGGCCTTGCTGGATGACAAGCTGATCGAGCCGCAGCTTCTGAGCTGCTCTCTCCAAGACCTTTTCCTCAATGGCATTGTCAGTGACGAACCGGTAAACGACCACCTGCTTCGTCTGCCCGATACGGTGCGCCCGGTCCATGGCCTGCAGATCGGCCTGGGGGTTCCAATCACTGTCGTAGAGAACAACGATATCCGCCGTGGTCAAATTAATGCCCAGACCTCCAGCTCGGGTGGTCAGAAGAAAGATGAACTTTTCGGACCCAGGTTTGTTGTATTCGTCGATCGCGGCAATGCGATCCTCGTGGGCAGTGCTACCATCGATACGGCAGTACTTATACTGCCTGAAGACACAGTAGTCTTCCAAGATATCCAGCAGACGGCTCATCTGGGAGAAAATGAGGACACGGCTGCCTTGCTGTTGGAACTTGGCGAGGAGTCTGTCCAAAACGACCATCTTTCCAGAATTTTGAACCAAATGCTCATCTGTCGTGTAAGGGGGACCCGGTTCTGCTCCCTCAAAGAGGTAAGGGTGGTTGCAGCATTTTCGAAGCTGCATGACGATGTTGAGGAGTCTTGTCTTGGACTCCCGCTTCCCCCCAGCACCGTTGACAGCATCGATATCCTTCTCCAGAATTTTTTGATACCACTTGACCTGCATCTCCGACATGCCGAGATATAGATTGACTTCCTTCTTGGGAAGCAGACTCTTCTCGACGTCGCTTTTCACGCGGCGGAGCAAGAATGGGCGGAGTACTCGATGAAGCTGTTGAACTACCGTATCTTGGTCCCGGTCCTGGCCGGAGAACCACTGATCAAAGGCCTCAGAATCGCCAAATACGTCTGGGAGGAGGAAGTTGAGCAGAGCCCAGAGCTCGTGCAAGTTGTTTTGAAGAGGCGTTCCTGTGATGAGTAGGCGGTTCCGTGAGTTGAAGAGGCGAATGACCTGGGCGAGAGATGACTCCTCGTTCTTGATGCGATGCGCCTCATCGATGATAATATACTCCCATGCGAACTTTTTCAAGTGTGCCTTTTCGCGTAGAATCATCTCGTAGCTCGTGATACAAACGTCGAACTTCTCCTCGACGAGACGATCGTTGATCAACGCGTGCCGTTCGTCTTTCGCACCCTGCAAGACCAAAACGTTGACCTCGGGCGTCCATCTCGTAAACTCTCTGTTCCAGTTGTCCAGAGTCGATTTTGGCACTGTGATGAGATGAGGACCCGTGATGCCCATGATATGTCGCAAATAACCCAGGAATGCAATGGTCTGTAGCGTCTTTCCTAGACCCATCTCGTCCGCCAGAATGCCGGAGATGCCGTTCTCGTGCAAAGAAATCAGCCAATTGAGACCAGCAATTTGATAGTCCCTCATTTCGCCGTGGATGAAGGCTGGCGACTCGCGGAACACAGTTTCTGCCGATCCCCCGTGCTTCTCGTCGAGTAGTAGTTCGGCATCTTCTTCAGCCTCGGTCCGCCGATGTCTTCCGCTAGCTGCGCCGCCCTGACGAGCTCCGCCTCTCCTGCTACTGGAGGCTTCTTCGTTCTGTCTGTCGATCTCGGCCATGATCTCTCGGATTTTAGGATCAGGGTTGGTTTCGATAAAGTGGCGGAAAAGGTCGGTTAATCCTAAAAGATAGCGAAACCTCCGCAAAGTGTCCTCTTCCTACGAAAACATGAGGCAATCAGTACATCTCTTCATCTTCTTTTATTTTGTCTTCTTTTTCTTCCTTAGCAAGATCGTTCTGGGTGGCGCAGCTGGCTTACCTTGGACTCTCCGAGGCGGTCATGTTTCTTGCCAAATATACTACGACGAAGCTGATTCGCCTCTGATCGCTTCCGGCGCCCATCTGTCACTGGCTCACCAGCAACACTACTTGCCGTTGTGTTGGGGTTAGTGTCTGAGTCGGTATATTCAGGCGTCTCGTCAACCTCCTGTTCAACCCAGTTAGCCAACAGAGAAACCGAATGAAGGTCCGGTGGCGACGGACTAGCGGGCCAAGTAGACTGTGAGATAACTTACCATGTTGTCTGTGTGATGATTGTCCGGCGCGTCCGACATTGACGCGTCCGTGTCGACGGCGCTGGGCCGGGGCCGAGGAGCCATGGTGACCACGAAAGAGGTCACTTAACGCGACCAAGACGCGTTCCGATTGCTGCGAGGTGGAATTCGTAAGGGTATGGAAAGAAGATTGACAAAAGTCCGGTTGATGATATTAAAAGGGAAATTGAGTCAGGGATGAAAGAGGGAACTCCAGGAAGGCGGGAAGAAAGGTCGCGGGGAGGGGATTTGGGTTGGAGGAAGAAAGGTGGAAATCGCAAGACCAAACGTTTGACACCAGCCAAAAGGTGTACCTGCCTTTTACCCATGCTGCCTTGATCATTTCAAGGTGGTGCCGGGCGCCACGAACGGAACGGGCACCGGCTGGGGATGGTCCAAGCGTTCCCCGACGTAATTTCTGAGCAGATCTGTGTGGATAAAATATATTCCGAGATGGCTCATCAACCCGGCGGATAATACGGGGTATGTTCGTTCCATGGCTGCATTGACGAATGGCTTTTGACGTTATCTGGGGACTGAAGACATGAGTTGAGTTTTGGTGTCAGAAGAATCGGGTTAATAAGACGTCTGGCCACATTCAGTTGCCTGGGCCTTGGGGAATTGCCGTCATCTCCCTAATGTCACTTATTCATAATCTCCCGAAGTGATGTATACCTTATACTCCGTACATACCTACCTAAGGTAAGGTAGGTATGGTGAGAATTGTATCTAGGTACCTTATTACGGTACCTGAGTGAAAAAGGCTACCAACAGAGTAGGTACATATTCGTATTTACGTTACTTGGTACCTTATGGTGTACCTCCCAGGAATTACGGAGTACTGTAGACGCACAGTATTGCCTGAGCACATCCGGACCTTTTCCATCACTTCACCTGACAAATGGCACACGAGGGATGACGTCCCTAACAACATGCGCATGTCCGTCAGTATTTTCATCAAGTAAGGTATATCCTAATTCAACGTCTAAAGGGTGTTGATTCGTTCACCTCTCGTGTTTCATTTTGATATTAACGAAAAATTCCACCGAGGCTTCGACTTGAGATAACCATACGAAGTCCCTAAGGTAATCAGTCAGGTAGGCGTCCGCACAGTCGAGACCCATCTTTGCCACTACCTCATCCCCCCCCAACGGTGTGGTCCCTGTGGTCAGTATCCACTCCAGGCGCTGTAGCCATAGGCTGCACCCCCACCACGGCATCCACCCCTTCATCCTGGAATTCTGTGACCTGTCGAACGGACTACCAGATAACATCGACTGCTTCAGCCCACCACCTGTATTTTTCCCAAGAATCGGCGACGTAAGTGAACATCACATTCTCCAGAGGACAAGGCTGATGATTCCAACGGCAGATAGTCATCGTGTCAAGACCGCATCCCAGCATGGAGTCCATGAGGAGCCTCAATACTTCGTTGCCGGGGACTTCGAGCCAAAGACAAACCGCCCTAAATGACTCTCCCGAACAACTCCTCGATGCCTTCAAGGCAGCCGCTCTCTCGGTAACAAAGCTATACAAGACATCTGCAGCGAGTCAGACTAAAGCTCGCCTCGATGGATATCAAGACTGTCTTGACGACCTTTTGGCGTTCCTCGATCGGGAAAATCTCGGAGTTGGTGACGGTGAGGGCTGGAGAATCCGCAAATGGGCAACGGAACGGTTAGATGGCAGAGAGTCGCCATCACAGGCTGTCGAGAGCGACGACGAAGCGGAAAAAGCCGAGAGGGCATCATCTCCGGACCTCGCGAGGATAAATAGCGGCACACATTTGACGGCGATGCGAGAAGAGAACCGGACGAGAACCGACTCTGCACCACCTACCATTCCCGCCTCGACAGACGAGCCGGCTTCCTTCGTCGTCCCCAGCCTAGATGCTTTTACATTTCAATCCTCCCATCACTTTCCGGCTCAGGATACACACATGAACATCGCCAACCTCGACCTTTCCGACTCGCGATCCCACGATTCGTTGCCGACGCATACCGGCCCCGCCTCGGCTAATGCGACGACAACTCGCACCGCCAGATCACGACAACACCCCGGCAGCGGACCAAGGCTAGGTTCGCGGCAAGCAAACCAGCTCGGTCGCGTTGCTGGCTCCAAGAGAAAACTGAACTTTGCCGAAATCTTCGACTTGGGCAGCCTCGGCTACGATAAGAATATGTTCGGCCCAGGGGGCGGCGGGAAGAGAAGCCGGCATATTTAATGAGGAGGTCTTGGCTCGCCCGTAGGGTCATACAAGCGCACAAATACAGCGAACAGCGAACGGATTTTCACGGCCGCGGCGAAAACGGTAGGCATCAGAGAGCATAGCGTCGGGTTTTAGCATAGAGGACCAAGGCAGCCCGGAGTGAGCGGCGTTGGGAAGATTCATGGGTGCTTTTGCGGTTGCTGGGTTCGAAGACATTTATCAAGGGGCCGGCGGGGGATGTTTGACAAGGCAGTGACTTCGGTTTCTCCCGTTGTGCAGTTTGATATCCAGTCCGACTCGGTCGCTATTTCTTCTGACGCGCAATGCAGTTTATCGTCTCGTCTTTCTACAACTTGACCAACACTGTCTTGGAGACGTAGGGGTGAAGTCGAAACAAAAGCTGGTCCTTGACTTGAAGTGCGAAACTTGAGAGTGAAAACGAAAGAATACTCTCGGCAACTAAAGCGAGGATGGGAAAAGAAAAAGAAAAAAAGATCCAGAGGACGGTTGAAAACTGCCAACTAGGAAGGCTACGGCATGAGAATTATTTGCTTCAGGTTTTGTATTTATGCTTACTACCTATAGGAGGATTAAGTGGCGTTGTTTTAGTTAACGCTGCACTTGATCTTCGTATCTTCCCCTATGCCGGACCTATAACATCACTGGCTGAGGTTCGCTAACATGTCAGATGGAAGTAGGATTGCACAAAGGAGGTTACTGAAGGATCTCAACTAGACCGAACTAGACGGAACCATACACTGTAAAGAGAAGCCTAAACGGCTTGATGTATCGACCAGCCTGCCTGTCGCACGTACAGGCTTCGCTAGGGGTCATAGCCTCCGGATACCAAAGAAGCATTGCCCCCCCTGATGCCAGTCAAAATCTACCATTATACTACTTGGCTACTGTGGTATTGGGTGAAGCCGGGGGCCATATTGCAATGCTAGAGTAGAATATTGCGTTGATCACCTGGTTCGATTATTTCTATCCATGATTGCGCAGTTTGTTGGGTCTGTCCTGATACAAGCTTGCACGACCCGATGAGATAGTAGTTGGAACTTCAGATCCATTCACATGGTCTTGGTAACCACGGCTCGAAGGCGGACGTCAACAAGATATGAATATCGTCTATCATGGGGCGACATCATCACCCCGGATGAGAGCCCTTCCATTTTCGTGCCCACCCTAAATTACAAAACACATCCCAACGAACTGGCCTTCCCCAACGCGATTCGTAATCCCAAAACGCCGTACCATGCAAGCTTCCCGAAAGGCGGCGAAGACGAATCTCCCAAGGAGAACGACTGGAGAGACTGAGGTGCTGCTTTACAGCCGGTTCTGTCTGTCCCTCTCAACCTCGTACATGAAGTCGAAGTAGCCCTTGTCGAACATGTGGACACGGACGTAGCCGTCCTCTCCTCCGCTTGCGTAACCTTTGCCAGTGGGATCTGCTGCTACGGTGTTCTGCAAAGAGAAGAGTGTCAGAAAACTGATTGGTGACCTAGTGTTGAAGGAACGATGACACGAAGGGAGAGCAAGGTATAACGTACAAGAGGGCCAAAGTGGCCGCGGACACGGCCAATCTCGTCCTCGAAAATCTTGTGATAGAAGCGGGCCTCGAATTTGCCCTGTCTTGCGGAGGTGGTGGTGACGTCCATGGCGGCCTGGCCACCGCCTAGAATGACGAAGTCCTTCTTGGGAGTAATGGCAGCGCTATTTAGCGGTGTGTCGGAGACGTAAGTCTTGAGAACTTCAAGGTCCTTGGCAGTGATGAGCTACAGTAAGAAAAAAAAAGGTCAGTTACAAAGCCACTATAGAGTTACCACGTCAATCAGGTTTCAAAGTGTAACGAACCTTGGCAGTCTTGTCTTTGCTGGCCGTGATGAAGTACGTGCGGTCGTTAGACCACTGCAGGTCGGTCACGGGGGTGTTGAGCTCGTGCACCGAGACATTGTAGAGGAGATCGCCGTTCTGTATACAGAGATAAATACGTGAGCCTCGCGCTTCCATCAGGGGCAATGTACGGCGGGTGCCTTTGGGTTATGTACCTTGGCGTCGTATTGTGATACGGAGCCATCCTCGTGGCCAGCGATGATGAACTTGGACAAGTAGCTCCAGCCGGCGACTGTGGCTTTGCTCTCGTCGCAGACGATGGTAAGAATCTTCTCGTCGCTCTGTTCGGCGTTGACATCCGGATTGATGTCGACGACAACGATGTTGCTTAGGTAGCCCATGCGCTTCTCGGTGACGCCCAATAGCTTCGTGCCATCCTCGTTGAACTCGACACGCTTGACGGCGGTAGGGAACTCCCACGTCTTGAGGTTCTTGCCCGTCTTGACGTCCCAGAGGCGCATGGTGTTGTCGGCAGAGCCCGAAGCGATCATAGTGCTAGTGGGGTCGACATCGACGGTCCAGATGGCGCCGACGTGACCGTGGTAGGTCCCGAGACGCTCGCCATTATGCGCGTACCAAGCACAAATGTGCTGATCCTTTGCCGTCGAGAAGATTAGGTCGCCGTCGAGGTTGTACCTGTTTCGCGATGTTAGATGTGGGGGTGCCCCCTTCATGTTTTATTCGGCAAAGGCATGGAGCCCTACCTGATCTGGGTGAGCGCTCGCTCATGACCAGCTAGAAGAACGGGCCTCATATTGAATCTCGTTCCACTGGAATGGAAAGAAACGAATGGATCTATAGGGATGTCGGCACGAGGTAGGTCGAGGGGAGTGGAGGCGTGGGAGGTTCGCCTTTTGGAGTCGGTCGTGATGTCGTGGTGCCGCAGAGCTGAATTTTTGGCCTCAGACACAAGCAATGGGCGTCGCTGGTTGTGGGTTTCGGTGGGGCACCGATTTCCTTCACCCCCCGCGATGGTCCTTGACTCCTTTGGCCGTTTTCCCGCTGTTTTGCCGTCCCAAGTACGCTCAGATATTTTCACCGCCTTTCCTCATCCATCTTAGTGTTTGAGGGACAGTAATTTGAGTCACTGGGACGGAGCTA
Source organism: Sodiomyces alkalinus F11 (assembly GCF_003711515.1). NCBI lineage: Eukaryota > Fungi > Ascomycota > Sordariomycetes > Glomerellales > Plectosphaerellaceae > Sodiomyces > Sodiomyces alkalinus. The sequence goes on along the minus strand of NW_021167089.1, from coordinate 1,373,860 downwards.
GCTAGTGCTGGGTTACGTAAGATTCCCACACAACTCCGTACTGCTGCGTGGCATGTGGTTTGATTGAAGGTAATAAAGGTAAGTACCTTATTATAGGTAGGCTATTGCTCGCAAGTACCATGGTATGCGGATGTAAAATTTCAACACCACAAAGAAAGTGCGAGTTTCTTTCACAAGCGAAAGCTCTTCGGGAGAAGGGCCCATCCAGATTTACTTGAGTCATCGTTTCTAATCCCTGCCCTCTTTCAGTCTCATCTTTTAGCTCGTTCGTAATTATTAGGACCCGAACCCAAGAACCGGGGAGGTGCTCCACCCGCAGGGGAATGGTGACAGGATTTGTCCTGGGACTTGACGCCTCGCCGCGCCGCGCAAAGATGGACTTCTCCCTCTTATCAGCGACGGCCTTGCTTGGTTGATACATAGATGACCCGTTCGTTCCGCCTCGGGAATGTATAATACCGCCCGGTCGTTTCCTCACTAGATTTCGGTTTGTTGCTCTTTGCATCTCCTTCTCCTGATCGAACAGCAAACTCAACAAGCTCCTCCAAGTTCGGACTCTCAGGGGTCTTGTCGGGCATCTTTTGTCTCTTGTTCCTCGTCTCTTTGTATCTCATCATCGAGGACACTGGCCACATCACTCCCTTGAAGAGAGGGCATCGTCTGTCCGCTCCCTGACCAGTTCGCCGCCGCCGACCAATGTATGCCCATCTCTAGTCCGAAGACTCATCGCATGTTCTTGGGCAGAATTCACTTTCGGAAGTGAGTTGGGAGAAGGCGTGGTTGCAGCGTCCGAAAAGAAAGAGAAGAAGAAAAGAAAAAGAAGACCAATATCAAGATCAAGATCAAGATCAGCCACGGATACAGAAGACAAACAAACACATTCTCTCCAGTTTCCCTGGTGGTTTGAATCGCCAGATCATCAGAATGGCATCCCGGCAGCTCTCGCTCACGAACTCTCGCAATTCGATACTCCAATTAGGACGGACAAACTCGTCTCCGGTACTCAACCTGTCTCGGTCTTCTCGTATAGATAGGACGAGGTTGAGGCCGATGTCGACGAGCTTAGCCACAGCGCCAACAGGATTGGATGGATTTGCGACTGTCAGCCTCGGTGGACAATTAAGTCTGGACCTGCAGCACCACACCGTTAGCCTTCCCTCAAGCCGGCGGGGATTGTCACGGGCTAGAAGCCTAACCATTCCAGCAATTCCCGGGCATGACCGGTGCCCCACCGCCAATTGCTGTCCGCCCACTTCCACTTTCACCCCGCGCTCCCACATCACATCCACTCGTACCAAACCCACCATAGCCAAGGCACTCAACCTCTCCTCTTTGTCAACTCCGGCCCTCAAGAAAAACGGAAATCCCATTGCCCTCAGTTCATGTGCCAGTCGGTTCTCTAGGTTCTTTTCGACATCTCACGCAGCCATGGCCGCCACCAAGATTGATGGCACGGCTATCGCCAAGAAGATCCGCGAGGGCTTAGCCGCCGAGGTTCTCGAGCGACAGGCCATCAATCCGAGATTCCAGCCCTCCCTGAAGATTATCCAAGGTTTGTTACTTTGTCCTGCCGACGAATTGTTTTCGTGAATTGAGAAGCTGTGCCGTTACTGACCGATGAATGTCTCCTACCAGTTGGCGACCGATCCGACTCTTGTATGTTTTGCCCCGACGATCTGCCCCTCCCCCTCCCCCTCCCCCGCCCCCTCCTTCTTACCTTTCCTCCCCCCCCATCCCATGGATGGCATCATTTTGAAGAGGCCCGTAGCTCACGTATTCCAGCCACCTATGTGCGAATGAAGCTGAAGGCCGCCCAAGAGGTATATATTATACTTCTCTCTGGATCCTATTCCCTCCCCCGTTAAATCATCTGTCCAAATGCTCAACCCCTAGTTTAGGCCAACATTTCCTGCGAATTGCTACATTTCCCTTCATCCATCTCCGAGTCAGAGCTCCTCGATCAGATCTATCGCCTGAATGGAGACCATTCAGTCCATGGCGTTCTAGTGCAACTGCCTGTGCCGGAGCACATCGACGAGTACAACATCACCTCTGCTGTCGCCGATGAGAAGGACGTCGATGGCTTTGGCACGACCAACATCGGAGAGCTTGCGAAGCGTGGGGGAGAGCCCCTTTTCATTCCCTGCACCCCCAAGGGTGTCATGGTCCTCCTGCAGGAAGCCGGCATTGATCTCAGGGGCAAACATGCAGTCGTCCTTGGACGAAGCGACATCGTCGGTAGCCCCGTTAGCTACCTCCTCCGTCACGCCGATGCAACTGTGACGGTCTGCCACACCAAGAGCCAGAACCTGCAAGATCATCTCAAGACCGCAGACGTTGTCATTGCGGCCATCGGGCAAGCTGAATTCGTGAAGGGCGAGTGGCTCAAGCCGGGCGTCGTCGTGATCGACGTCGGCACCAACTTTGTGCCTGACGACACCAAGAAGTCGGGTCAGCGTCTGGTTGGCGACGTCCACTACGAATCCGCCTCGCAGGTTGCGTCGTACATCACTCCTGTACCCGGTGGCGTGGGTCCCATGACTGTTGCCATGCTCCTGCGCAATGTGGTCGACGCGGCCACCAAGTCTCTCGAGCGGCAGAAGCTGAGGAAAATTGTCCCACTGCCCCTGCACCTCAAGAACCCTGTGCCTTCGGACATCGAGGTATCGAGGCACCAAACCCCCAAGCAGATCACTCGACTCGCCCGGGAAATTGGCATCGCCCCCCACGAGCTCGAGCCCTACGGTGCCTACAAGGCTAAAGTCAACCTGGACCTCCTGAAGAGGCTCGACCATCGGCGCAACGGCAAGTATGTCGTCGTCACCGGCATCACACCGACACCGCTAGGCGAAGGCAAATCGACCACCACCATGGGCCTTGCTCAGGCTCTAGGTGCACACCTTGGTCGCCTCACGTTCGCCAACGTGCGGCAGCCCAGCCAGGGACCGACGTTCGGCATCAAGGGCGGTGCGGCGGGAGGCGGCTACAGCCAAGTCATTCCCATGGACGAGTTCAATCTTCATTTGACGGGTGATATCCATGCCATCACCGCGGCGAACAATCTGCTCGCGGCGGCCATCGAGACACGCATGTTCCACGAGAACACGCAAAAGGACGGCCCTCTGTACCGTCGGCTGGTCCCGGGGAAGGGCGGCAAGCGGGAGTTTGCCCCCGTCATGTTCCGACGTCTGAAAAAGCTGGGCATCGACAAGACCAACCCGGACGATTTGACCGAGGACGAGATCCGCCGGTTTGCCCGGTTGGATATTGATCCGGACACCATCACGTGGCGCCGCGTCCTGGACGTCAACGACAGGCATCTGCGGGGCGTCACGGTTGGCGCAGCGCCCACGGAGAAGGGCCAGACGCGGTATACCGGCTTCGACATCTCGGTCGCCAGCGAGTGCATGGCCATTCTAGCGCTGAGCACCAGCTTGGCCGACCTACGAGAGAGGCTGGGCCGCATGGTGGTGGCCAGCTCTCGAAGCGGCGACCCGGTGACTTGCGACGACGTTGGCGCGGGTGGCGCCCTCACGGCGCTGATGAAGGACGCCATCAAGCCCAACTTGATGCAGACTCTGGAAGGCACCCCCGTCTTCGTGCACGCGGGTCCTTTCGCCAACATCAGCGTTGGCAACAGCTCGATCATCGCCGACAAGTTGGGGTTGAAGCTCGTGGGCACGGAGCCCGAGGAGGACTACAACGAGAAGGCGGGCTTCGTGGTGACCGAGGCTGGTTTCGACTTCACCATGGGCGGTGAGCGCTTCTTCAACATCAAGTGCCGCGCCTCGGGACTGGTGCCCGACGTCGTGGTGATTGTTGCTACGGTGCGTGCTCTCAAGGTTCACGGAGGCGGTCCGCCCATCGCACCGGGTGCGTCCCTGAGTCCGGTCTACAAGGAGGAGAACGTCGAGATCCTCCGGGCGGGCTGTGTGAACCTGGCGAAGCACATCCAGAACGCCAAGGCGTACGGCGTTCCCGTCGTAGTGGCCGTCAACAAGTTCTCCACCGATACGGACGCCGAGATCGCGGTGGTCCGGGAGGAGTCGATCAAGGCGGGTGCCGAAGACGCCGTGCTGGCGGACCACTGGGCCCTGGGCGGCCAGGGCGCCGTGGAGCTGGGCAAGGCGGTGATCGCGGCAAGCGAGAAGCCCAAGGACTTCAAGCTGCTGTACGATCTCGAGGGTACGGTACAGGAGCGTATCGAGGCGATCGGGCAGAAGATGTACGGTGCGGCGGCGGTCGAGTTCAGCGAACTCGCGCAGAAGAAGGTGGACCAGTACGCCAAGCAGGGATTCGGCAACCTGCCCATTTGCGTTGCGAAGACGCAATACTCGTTGTCTCACGACCCCGACCTGAAGGGTGCGCCGACCGGTTTCACGGTGCCCATCAGGGACGTCAGAATGGCCGCAGGTGCAGGATATCTGTAAGTTTTTCTACAACCAAACCAAACCCAAACCCAAACCCAACCAAACCAAACCTCACGCCCACGCCCCTTTTCGCCCCGGGAGAAGAACAATGCTGACAGACGAAACCTAGGTACGCTCTGGCGGCGGACATCCAGACGATTCCGGGTCTACCGACGGCACCGGGCTACCTCAACGTGGACGTCGATGTAGAGACGGGTGAAATTCAGGGTCTGTTCTAGAACAGAATAGTGCGGTATAGTATCAGTTACGGGGCCACTTGATGGCAGGGAAAACATGGATTGGGATAAGGGAAAAAGAAACCCCCCCCCTTCCCAATTTTCAACACAAAAGGCGCGCCGGGGCTTAGATCTGTTTCAACAATGATACCTCCGTCTCAGCGATATCCGTCATTACTTCATTAAGCAGAGAATAGACAAAAGGGACATTAAACCAAAAACCGAGAGAGGAATGCCGAATTGTATTTAGTAAGATGTTTGTAAGGCGATCCATGTCTGAAGGAAGGCCACGAAGGCCACATCGTGTGGTATAGTCCTCGGGCCAAGATTCGACGATTTGGCCGTCGGCTTGGAGACCTTCAAATGGAACGGTACGTGGTCCGTGGCGGTGTATTAATTACAACGTACACGGAACGACGTCGGCCGCGATCTGAACCAGAACGAGTAGCCATTTCCGGGGAGGGGAAAAAAGAGGAGAAAGGAAGGAAAGCAAACAAGAAGCTTGGCATCCATCGCCTTGTTGAGTTCCCCCGTGTGACAAGGCTCCGTACAACGCAAGGTACGCCAGTACAACAGAAGAAGCACCGACTCCCTGGGTAAGGTAGGGACGTCGTCTTCCATTTACCGCCTACTCGCTACCAGAAGTGTCAAAAATGCTTGTTGTCGCGAACAAAATGGATATATTCTTCTTTCAAGTGCCAGCCAACGCATCTCGTCTATCCCGTACTTTAAACATCTAAGTCTCGCTCGTCGTGATTTTCTATCCCACTTGTCGTAAATTTGTACAGGCGGAAAGGCAGAATCAAAAGCAGCAGCACAGGCAAGTTGAATCACAGCAAGTGGAATGCCGGTAGGGGAGGGGATAGGAGATAGGCCCAGGCCGTCGAAAGCTTACTGCTTGGTATCCGTGTTCGTGCTGCCTTTCTTTCACACTCCCCTGCCTGTTTCCCCCCTCCCCCTTTTTCCTTTTCCCTTTCCTTTTCCTTGTCCACCCCCCCCTTCCCCCATTCGTGTCTTTGAATTCGGGACGACAGCTAGAAACAGGACGTTTAGGTCGCCCGGTCCTGAAACCGCCGACTTGGCTCGGGATCGGGGCAACTTGAACGCCGCCCTACCATGCCGAATCTTCTGCGCTGACAAAGTGGTGTGTCATGGGCATCCTTAATTCCTAGCTTCCGCAACACATATGCCGTTGTGGGGAATAATATGCGACGCCTTCCCCGGAAGGAACCGAACCGTACAAGCCGGGGTTGTGGTTGAAAGTGGAGGACGTAAGCGCAGGGGCGTAGTGCATCGTGATGTAAGTTTATTCAAAGCTTTGTCATATCACGAGAGGCCTCTTCGTTTCGAGGGGAACGGCAGGAAAGAAGAGAGAAAGGCAAAGAATAAAAACAAGGGGAAGAAAAATAGAAGGTTAATGCTGATGATGATGGCGTTGTGTCTGCGTGTGGCACCGTCTTCCGGCCCAGGGGACTCGCTTCCGGGAGCGAAGAATCGTATTTTTAACCGGGAGAAATATCGTGCCTTCGCAACATGTTCGCATCACACTTCCCACAGTACGTCGTATTTCGTACGAAATACATCACAATCAGCATCTGCATCGTCGATCTCACCTTGCCTCACCTCAGCTCAAGTCCTGGACCAGCCCAGCTATGTCCCAGCATATTTTACCTGCCATACCTGAACCGTCATCAGCCCCTTCTCTTCCACCCGTATTTTGGATCACACCTCCCTAAACCGGCAAATGCGCTGACGTCTAAACATCCCGGAACCAAAAGCTCCAAGTAACCAAGGAGCCCGTTGAGCTTGTCGTCCCTAACTGGTTTGTTCGCTGTTTGTCCTCGTGTTGTACTTCCCCAGGTGTCAGGACTGTCTGAAATGGAAAAGATCCGTCTCAAGCGTAGATCATGGGAGCGCCACACGCGAGATTCTGAAGCATCTGAGTAAGGGACGAATGCGGAGAACATGGGCGGTAGTTGTGTTTCTGGTCTGGTGTGTCCGTAGGTACGAAGTATTGCGTAGTGTGTCAGTGTGGTAGTGGGGGGTGCGTGTGCGTGTGCCTGTGTGTGCCCGTCCAGTCGGTACAATCCCGCCCTGCCTTGGTTGAGAGCATGCCTATGTAACGGGCCGGCCAGCCGCCGTCATCGTGATGAGAGGTCTTTGTGCTTCGCTATGTGGGTGGTGTGGGGTGGTGTGGGGTGGTATCAGGAAGTTTGCGTGGGGTTAGGGACAACTCGTCGACTACTCTTTTCGGCAATCCATCTCAGACGAGACATAGGGCGAACAGCTAAGAGAACCGGAAGGCTACAGTCGGTTGTGGCTACCGGAAGTGCTTCCTAAACCCATTGCTGAAGTCAAGCCGCGTCGGAAGAGTAGGGAGAGGTTGAACCAGAAAAAAAAAGGGGGGATGGTTGAAGCATCAGTCGCATAGTTACGATCGCTCCATATACACTTGAACGCAAAATGGTTTCGGAGAAAGTAAAGAGAAAGAGAACCAAGTTATCATTTTCAAACGTGTCATGGAGAATACCCAGTGCCCGCTATGCAAATGCCCATCACCAACCAAACTGCTCGCAGTGAAGCTCCACGGCCGGGCCCTTACGGCTTATATTCCGTGCCGTCGTGTTTCGTACCTCCGTCGTCAGACCATCGGGTCCACAGCACATGACCAATACCCGCTGATTGACTGGTGTGCCGTCAATGGCCTTCTTGACGATTTCTGACACGTCAGGCCGCCCGTACGTGATGGGGATACCATGTAGGTGGCTCTGGCCCGCGGCTCTTGGGGGTTGCAAATACGGTATCGACGGCGACACGGATAAAGCAGAGACTGGAGACGAGAAATCCGTCTCGGCGCCTGACTTCTCGGGATCGGAGACGTGGCGAAAGAAAGCACCGGCAGGGCGCTCAAGGGGCAGAGGATACTTCTCCTCGAGGTCTATAGGTGAGCCAGGAGCACTATCAGGAGTATATGATGCCGCTGAGTTGGGCAGATCAACTTGAGCCAGGGTGGTGCTTGTCATGGTCATATTGGGCTGGGGTGACCGCGTCACGAAGAGGGAGATGGATCCATTCAGTGTATGTCGAATGGTTGAGAGATGACCAGAAAACCAATCAAAGTGATCTATATGCGAGTGGAAAAAAGGGGGCCAAGTTAGTGAGATGGCCAAACATTCAAAAGAAGAAACTGAAGTAGAGATGAAGGGTTTTAAACAAGGGAATCATACCACAATCCTTGACCATCCAAACAAATTCAATTCTCTGCTGAGATCTGGGCTTGAGCCTCTTGAGCATGTTGAGTGCCATGCCGACCGTGAAACTGGCACCGCTCCCCCCGGCAATAAGCACCACCTTGTCGTAAGCGGCAGGATCCGGGAAGGAGCCGTAAGAGCCTTCGACAGAAGCTCTGATGGTTGCACCCGGATTCGCCTTGGCAAACTTATGGAGGTCCGACGTAAACCCATCATACGAAGCGATGACGAACTCCAAGGGGTCCATGGCCGCGATTGTGAACGGATGCATCTCGAGCAGCCTGATCTTGGGTATCCACAGGAAGCAATGCTCGCCCGACCGTGCCCCCTTGGGTGGCTTGCGCAAGACGATGCGAGTGCCACCGTGGGGAAGAGGGTGGACTGTCGCCTTGTTGTTGAAGCTATACCAGGTGACTCGGAAGATCCGTACGATTCGATCGAAAACCCAGATGCCGGCTCCCGCCGCCGTGATGGCGAAGATTTGCTTCGGGATATCGGGCTGATGGAGGCCGATGAAAACCATGGACAGAACGAAAAATGACACGTGGATCAGGTAGAAGAGCTCATAATACCGGCGGCGGATGGTAAACCCCACAACAACCAGAGTGAGCATGGTGAATCCTGCAACAATACCGTAGATCTCGTCGATCACCCGTAGGCGAGCCCAGTTCCCACTATCGGCGAAGTAATCGGTGTACGCCGCAGCGTGGATGATGACCAGGGCCATGGTCGTGTACCCGACTACCTGGTGTATGGAGTTGAGGCGCTCATAGGACCATGTTGTCAGAAAGCCCAAGGGGGTGTTCTTCATGCCGAGGAAGATGGCGAGACAGATATTAGCGAGAGAAAGCCTGGGGACGAGCGAGAAATACGGTTAGTCTTCTAAGGGCCTCCTACCGGCCAGGGAAAGACTCAAAGAGTACTGCAGCGGGAGAGTGGTGAACTTACCAACCCGTCCTGGCGGCCACGTTCGACTTCAATGACATGACAGGATCATCCAGAAGATGGGTGAAGGTCAGCACTATATTGAGTGTAACGTATGCGACCGCCAAACCAGCATGACCAGCCGAGGGAAGGCCGGGCACCTTACGAATAAGGACATTCCTTAGTACCCTGAGTGCAAGAAATAGTAAAGCCTTTTGATTAGCAAAACCCTCCCGCGTCATAGGGACGTACAAGGCTCCGAAGAAGGAGCCGCACTCACCGTGAAGTATAGAAGAACGGACTGGCGAGAACTGTGGGCGCTGAGGCAAGACTGCCTCTCCGCCCAACCACCCGGATCAGATGAAAGATGGTAACTATCCCAATGAGCCCAGCCATCGCAGCCGCAAAGTAAATGGTTGCCTCCCGATTCAGTGCCTGTCTAGCCGCATATTCCTTAGGGAACTGCGATGGGCCGCCGCCCCCTGCTCTTGGGCCGGCCATCCTATATTGAATATTCAGCCGCTTGACCAGTTCTGGGAGGTATACGGTTTTTCTGCCGGGAGGTATGGATCGATCCACGAATGGACTACTGATTGGTATTGAGACAGCGTAGACCGAGGCGGATATTATGGAGGTATTGCAGCCTTTGATGAGCTGACTTCGATCCAAGAAGGGGTCTCTGAGGTACGGTCAAATGGCTGTATGTGTGTATATACGAGAGAGAATATAAAGTGGCAGATGGAGAGATGTTAGATAAGAGGTAAACAGTTGGACGGGCGTGCGTGGTTGAAATGGTATGACCTTTGGATAAGGTAGGTGGATGACACGAGGGAGAGGAGAGATATATATCCATTATATATTATGCCCCCGAGACGCAGGATAGATGACATCCAAGTAAGGTAGCAACTGTAAGGTAGGTACGCAGTCAACGGCAAGAGATGGGGACCGGAAGGCAGGAGGCAGGGGCAAGGGAGTAAGGCAGGAGCAAGGCAAGGTAGGTACCTAGTAGGTGGTCGCAAGTACGGGTTAGCTAAGGTATGTAAGGAATTAATTTACGCATCCCGCATATGCTCCGTTGCGATTGAATATGAATATGCAAGGTGATTGTGGGCGAGGGGGGATATGGGATGACACACAATATACGCATGTCAAGGAAATCATAGCGTTGCACTCCGTCAGCGCTTTACAGTTACCGTCGTCCCTCGTGAGGTCACATCGAATATCTTCTTGTTGGGGGGGCGGGGGGGGAAAAAGAAAAGAGCCTGGGGCTTGGGACGACTCGGGTCGAGGCCATCGGTCCCTGAGAGCCTGCATACATGTGATGAGAAAGGCCGCTCTGTCTGATCAGAAGACGCATGGCTGTGATCCTCTCACCGGTCTGTTCTGTCTGTTCTCCCGCCTATCCGCTTATGATTCATGTCAATGAGGTCCCTTACGGAACACGAGCCGGTTTCGCGAATGTTCTGACAAGATGCGGCAGGAGAACCGTCACCACCATAGGACATAGGACACCGACACCCCTTCAGTGACGTTTCCCGTTCCTGCGTGGCTGGTGTATAACACGCACACACAGAGAGGGGAGAGGCTGAGAGGAGAGGCGAGGCGACAGAGGGGAGAAGAGAGAATACGGGGGAGAGTATCAAGGCTGTGCCGAGCGAGACGAATATTCGACCCACACGGTCGTGGTTTCATCAACACCTATAACCGTTATCCTGATTGCTCATGGGGAGTCCAATGAATCTAATGATAAAAAGAGAGGAAAGGGGGTGGGATTTGTTCTTCGGATGGTCAGACAACCGAGGTACGAAGTAATTAATTCGACCGTAGAGTGCAACGGCGTGCACCAGGGGACAACGACAAGCCAGGAACCTGTCCCAGGTGAACCCAGGATGTTCCCCAGATGGATGGCCATGCCGTCCATACCCATAGTCCCAGCAGCTAAGAACAATACCCAGCTAACCCATGCTGATTGATCGAACAGTCATCCATTGAACAAGTGCCGGCCGCAGCAGCTCATCGAAGAACCAAACAATCGACCAAAGTGATAGCGGCGACAGCGGGAGAACGGTGCTGGGCAAGTACCTAGGTGCCGGCGTACGGGTACGGGCGAGGTGACGTCTAGGCAAAAGACGAATCGTGAATCGTGTACTCCGTATGTTGGGGGTGGGAGATCTGTCAGGGGTTTGAATCAACGGGTCGTGTGAGTGTCGGGGTGTCTGTAGAATATCCTGTACGAAGTAAATGTACGTGCATCGTCCGAAGTACGTTGTAATTACCCGTACAATGTCCCTCATGCCCTCCCACGAGCAAAAGTCCCCACGTTGACGATTGGATGTTTATTACCTATTCGGACGGATATTCGTAGATGCTTGCTTTGGTCATCTTGACAAAGCAGGTTGCTCGTCGTCGTCATGCAGAAGATCAGTTCACACCCCCGGAATCCAGATAGAAAGCAGCGGAGGACAGAGCCATGGTTCCGTGCAATACCCCTGCCACGGCAGTCCCAGAAGCAGTCCCCCTGCCGTGGGGAAGATTACCCAGAGTGTCCGGAGCACGGACACAGGGGGGGGGACCCGGCTTGGAGCGTTCGGCTCTACTCCTATGCCCTCCCCGACCAAGGCTGCCCAAGACGGCAGCACCCACGGACCGGACTTTGCGAGGGGCAGATCTCCACTGTCATTCGACCCGTTGAGCGAGGTCTCCTCGTTGTCGCGATACTCGACTACGTTACGGAGTAGAACGAGTACTTCGTAGAAGAAAGATGTGGATTGATTCTGTCCCTATTGTGTGACAGGGATGGGTCCAAGATGATGGTCAGGTGCTTGATTCATCTGCGGCTCATATAAGCGCGCAATAACTAGCGGTAAGGTTGCAGTCGGTGGAAATGCCACATGCTTCGATTCGATTTAAGGCCTAGGGGCCTAGCGTTCCGCGTCTTGGCGAATCGAGTTAGTTTTCGGGACCGGATTTACCCTTTTTGTCTCTGCTTTTCTTTCTTTCTTTTTTCCCCCTCGGTAGTTGTGTTATTGGGAGAGGAATAGAAGGGGGAAGGATCTTCGTTTTCCTTGCTCTTTCCTGTAGGAAGTACACATGTAACTCTTCGTCCAGGATCCGCATCCGGATCCTGATCCGTCCGCTCGCCCCAACCAGAGTGCGGGGAGTAGTATCGGTACATTCGCATCCGCACAATGAGATGGATGGTTGTGATTCCCAAGGCGAGGCACCTAAGTGCTTCCCACACCCCAAAGTACACATACCAGTCACTTTGCGAGTGGGCGACGTGGCATGTTGTTCCAGAAAAGCCAGTCGACCGGCAAAAGCAATCAACTGGAGGAGAAGGGACGAAAGGAGCAATATGAGGGCGAAAATAGAAGATAAGACGAAGGGGACGAACGGAGGACAGACATGGGAACAGTGCGTCATGGAGGTAGTAGCTTCTCCGACTGGCTCCACGATGCCGACAAATGTCTTTGGCACGAATGGGAGGGAGAGTGACGGGTATCCATACTTTGAAAGATAGAGGTAAATGCGAAATGCGACGTGTCAATAGAATATCGCCCAGTAATCATTCGATATTCGGGGGTCGGGATATGAAACCAGCCGACTATATCGTGCATCATGATGGAATGGCATGTCGAGGTGAAAACCCCCCTTCCCCCTCTATTGGTCGAAAGTCCCGAAACAACATAGACCCGGACACGGACGACCGGAAGACATTCCCACACCGTGTAGGGGAAGATTTGAACGTATCCGTAGGTTTTACAAGCTCTTCTGTGCGTGTTGGTGGACAGAGCAACGCAGCTTCTTGTCGTTGATAAAAGGAAGTGGAGTGAGTGGAGGGGGCGGTCTTTAAACACACGGGCCATGTCACGTTGCGTGTATTACTCTAATATTAGCTAAGATGTCTGATAAAACTGATTCGGCAAAACGATTTCCCGGAAAGGACTTCCGTGATTAGTGAACTAAGGTAATTCCAATCCCCCATTTTCATTTTCATAATAACATCACCAACTTCCCTCCTCGAAACTCAACCTCAACCTCAACCTCAACCCGTTTCCGATGACCAAATGAAGGACACTCAGCAGTCGGGCCACCAAATCTTCCATAAAGAGCACCTCTTCAAATCATGCTACTCGAAGTGATCCTCATTTGTAACATATTCGAGTCTATATACCGAAATAATGGCATGACAGGCTGCAGCCGCCTCTCATTGCCCACATCAACGGCATCTTCTCTTGTCTAACATGACATGACAGGGGGGGGAAACGAACGAACAAAAGAAAACAAAAAGCTGAGGCGGGACGGAACATCCGAACCCCTTTCGCATGAAGGTTAGATCGCAGCATTGAACGGCTCCAGATCTTTCGCGACTGGTTCCTGAAACAGCAGATCGGCTCTCGCGCCTTTCACCTGGGCGAGATGGTAGAATCGAGTGTTCTTTCTCGCACTCGGATCCCGGTGCATACGACAGAATGCAGGTCGGACCCTGCAAGCGCAGCTGGGCTTCGACGGCAACAAAAACTCGTGCCTCTTGTTGAAGACGGTCTTCAGCTGTTCGTCGAGCCAGCCCTTGAGAGAGACAACAAGCGGTTCTGCGTTGTTCTGCGTTCCCATCTCCGCTGCATCTTGTTCTTCCAGCTCCTCCCCCTCTTTCAACCTGTCCCTCGCCATGTCCGCCGAACGGTCCCAGTCCGGTAGTCTCTGCAGGTACATTTCTTGCGCCTCTAGGACATGAAGGGTCGCCCAGAGATACGCGAGACAGACTTCGATGCTCGACCTGGTATAGTACTCGTGCCAGTTCCCCGAATCTGTGAACCACCGCTCGAGCCTGTCGAGTTGCGATCTCATCCTGCCGAAGTCTCGCTGCTCGAGCGCCCAAGTTACGTACCGCCGCAACTCCAGGAACCGCAGCAACTTCCAGTAAGCGTTCATCTCGTTCGTGCTGAGTTGCCGGACATTCCCCTCATCGTCCTCATAGGCCTCTGTGGACTTCTGCTGTGAGAATATCTCCAGCACGTCGGGAACTGTCTTCCGCTCTCCAGGCCGCCATATACCTTCAATACCATCCTCGCCCCGAGCTCTCCTGTCCAGGATCCGGTCCACGTGGTCCTTGGTTGCCGCTACAATTCGTTTGTACCGCTCGAGTTCGTCCGTTTCGAGAGACCGGAGTCGGTCCCTGCTGCGGTCTGTCTCCATGAGCTCGCGCCGGAGCCCGCCGTTTCCTCCGAGCAGATCCGTGCAAAGCTTCTCTTGCCGCGCCAGCGCCTCTTTGACTTCCACCAGCTCCTCTTGCAGACCGTCTCGCTCCTGGCAGCAGCTTTCCCATTCCGAGTACAACTCCTTCCATCTCGCTTTGGCGTCCTCCAAATTCTCGACCGCCTCGTCCAAGTTGATGCCGAATTCCTCGTGAACCCGTTGTTTAAGTGTCACCTCGTCGACGTCAGCCGGTGCTGCCGTGTGCCACGACAACGCCTTCACTTTGAGCTCGGAGAGCTCGTCTTCACAGTCCGCCAGTTCCGCTTCCAGTTTGCTCTCTCGTTCCTTCCCCATCTTGTTTGCTTTCATCAGCCGACGGATCTCCTCCTGCAAGACTCTCAACTTCTCCCGCAATGTTTTCTCGCTTTCGGCCTGGTTGTTCGTCATCATTCGTATCTGTTTGTCTTTATTCTGGAGCTCCTTTATGAGCTCCACGTCTGCTGCGGGTACTTCGAGGGCCTGGCCGTATCGGATCTCCTCCCCACCTGTCATCGCAGCCTTGGCCGCACGCAGCTCCAGAAGTTGCGTGCTGAGTTCCTCCAGCGTTTTCTTTAGCCCCTCCACCCGGTCCTCGGCGTCGTTGGCTCTCTGCTCCTCGTCGAGGCAACGCCTCCTGTGTCGCTCGAGTTCCTCCGTGAGCTCGGACGGTTGGCCGAGCATCGCCTGCAGCGAGTGAACATGTTCCTCTAAACTCTCCTTGTCGCGCTGCTCCGCCTCAAGTTGCTGTTGCTTATTCTGAAGCTCCAGCATCGTTTTCTCGTACCTATCCGCAAGTTGGTTGCTGCGCTCCCTCTGCCCAGATTCGGATTCAAGCACCTTCCTGATGCCCTCGCTGTCTGATATGCCGAGTCCTCTGGCCTCCAGCCTCTCTACCTTGCGCTCCAGCTCCGCAATTTGACGATCCTTCACTGCCGTCGTGGCCCTGCTGTCGGCCTCGTTCCACAGCTTTCGGCCATCGTCGTGGATCAGATGTCCCAGGTCCTGGAATTCGGCCACGAGCTGGCCGATGCCCGACGTGACTCCTACAAGACCGGTCGAGATTCGTGCTGTCTTGGTTTGGAGTTCTTTCAGATCGTGTTCGATACCACTGTCTGGGTCGAGCGCGTCGAGAGTTTGTCGAATTCCCTCAAAGGACCTATTGAGCCTCCCCGCCGTCTTGAAGTGAGAGTCGAGACGACCGGCCTTGTCGTACCACCGGTTCCGCAGTTCGGCTTCGACGAGGCCCCTGTATATCCGCACGCTCTTGACCGCAGCTTCGATATCGTCGTTTCTGAATCCGCCGATCGTTTTCTCGAGCATTGCCACCTGGAGCTCCCGTTCAGAAAGCTGGCGCTTCAGGCGCGCACATTCCCTTTTCGTTTCCACCAACTTCCTGGACTGGACGAAGCTCTGGACCTGTGTCTCCGTAGGTCTCGACTGCTGTCTTTTCATCTCCCGCCGCTCCGCCCGAGTGGACTCTCTTTGGGAGGCCAGTGTAACCAGTGACTGCCATAGTTCTTTTAGGGATTGCTGGTCCTGTAGGAGTTGGGCGTGTTTTTGTTCGAGTTGGTGCTGTTTCGGACTGCCCCTACCGCGAGCTTGCAGTAGGTAGTCGCGGTGTCTGGTTCGCGCGAGGTCCCGGAGTTTGTCGATCGCAATCTCTAGCTGCTCATCTGCATCCCTTAGGACGTTTAGTTTCGCCAGCGTTTCGTCTTCTGTCGCTCCGTCGACGGCGTCATCGGATCTTTGACGCTCGGTGACGGCGCGCACCACCTCGTCATAGGCCTCCTTCCACTCCGCCGCAGCCTTCTCGTTGGCCATCTTGGCGGAAGCTTCGTCCTCGCCCGGGGCTGGACTCTCGTCCCGCATGATGCTGTCTTGTGCCCTCGCCACGCTGTTCATGCGCGTCACGATGTTCTTGATGTGTACGGTTGTCAGCTGCGTCCGCGCTGCCACCTTGACATCTTCGCGCTCCTTGGCGCAGGTTTCCTCGCACTGGTCCAGACGAGTCTGCATCTGGTCGTGGTCGCGGCGCATCACGTCGCGAAGACGTGCCTCTTCGATTACTGCGTCGTAGGTCACCGTCTGGAGGCGTTCAAGGAGCTGGTTCAAGAAGACAGTGGGGACTTCGTCACGGCCCTGCGCCCACTCCCGCAGTCTTTCGACCATGCCGTCGTTTGTCATCGCGTAATCCAAGATGCTTCCCACGTCTTCTTCGGAGAGTCGCTGGCCTATGGAGGTTTCTATAGCTCGAACGCGAGCGGTGGCGCGTTCCTCAGGGTTCAGGTCGCGGCCTTTCTCGGGGTCGAGGAAGTGCACTCGCTTTGCATCCGTTGGGGTATCGTCGCACTCGTGTATGACGTCGGCGAAGCTGTCTTCGTATTCTTGGATGGTTCTTGCCTTTTCGGATTCCGGCATGGGATCGGGAGGCGCAAACATCTTGAGGCGGTCCTGGGCTCCCTTGCCTTGACCAGCAGGGACATTTTGGCCGCCCGCCCCGACTCCTCCTGTAGCATCTTCCGACATCTGGACTGCTCTGAACCGCTCCCGAAACTAAATTTTCACTGTAGTGAATGATGATTTTTACTGTTAAGATAGGACGAGTTCGAATGGGGCAGTCTTGTTGCTTTGAGGTGTCATCGATAAATCACCGATGTGATTTCAGGAAGAAGATAATGTCGGGCCCTGCGCTGAATTTGAAGGGACGTTCATATCCATTGCTGTCAATAGCCATCCCCATCTTGGCGGATCCGGACAAACAACATTGACTTTCGCACCCAGAGGACAAAGGAGAGCACATTGCAGTTTCTTTTCACCAACAAAGAAACATCCAGACTTCGGCTAGTCTCGAGGACGACCATGGGGTGTCCTATTCAGGGAACAAAGAAACCGATGCTCGTAAACTCGAACCCTTTGATGTCAAGGTTCTACCCAACCACGCCGAGCCCCCTGCCCTATTTCTCTATATGGGCACACGTTTTGGGGGCCGACGCTTCACGGCGGCCCAAACCCCCAAGCACAAGGCGTCATGGGAGCTATTTTCGGTCTCCCCCTGGATCTCCCTTTGTCTAGGCACTCTGGTCTTCTGATGCATTTCCCGCATCGCGGTAACCCGTCTCAAAATGGGTCGTTTCCGTGAAACAGCCACGACCGTCCCGTCCTGCAGCCGAACGAGAAACTCCCCGTCTTCGTTCAGTGCAATATCTTTACGAAGGTTAGCATGGGGTCTCAACTCGTCTCTGTCACAACAGGTACCCCTGTTGATTTTCCGGTGCTGCTCTCCTCGTGATTTTCGTAGTTCTTTGTCGCCATGATGGGCAGAACCATGAAACAACCACAACTCCGGCATGCTTTCACCAGAATCGAGCCTCACCTTACCCCTTGCCCGTCTGCCACCGTCTCCCTTGGTGGCATCTCGGGTAGTGCCTTTGTCCCCTTGCCTGTTGTTGCCCTCGCTGCCCCCCTGGCAAGAAGGCCCTATGCAAGTCTCGCCAGGCAGGGTCGGTTTTCCCGCAGCTCGACGCCCTCGACGCCCTCGCACGTCGTTCGGCCCCACTTCCTGGGGGATGCAGCCCATTTCGCACAAGCACCTCCTCGTCAACCCTTCAATGTCCGCATCTCTCCAGCCAGGCCCCATGACACTCGCGGCCCGCACATAAGCCCCGTGAGCTCGCTCCCACTCTCCGAGACGGACAAGGGAGTGTCCCCTGAAGAGATACGCACGGGCGCGTGCCTGATGCAGGTTGAAAGCCAGCGCCGTGGCTAGGGCGTCGTCTGCGTGGCAGAGGGCCGACAGGTGGATGTCGCGCCGATCCTGGTCTTCTGAGGCGGAGGTCCCCGCTAGCCCGGATGGGGGAAGGGGGGTGACGGATGGGGAGGAGACACTACTGCTGCGGGCGAGTTGTAGTGTCGCATGGCACCGAAGGAGGGAGGTGTTGATGGATGCGGAGACAGTGGCTTTCCGGGAGCGAGTGCAGTGCAAAGCGGATTGCCTGGGCAGGGATTTCTGGTTGGGTTCCTGCATAGTGTTGCTGTTGTTCTGTTGTCCCATTGCCACGCATTAAGCAAGGGATGGGTTTTCTCTTGTTGGTTTGACCCTGGGATGGGTGGTTTGATATGGCTGCAAACGGGTTGTGACATGCAAACTCGCCTTGGCAGGGTGAGCCTGCATTGGGTAAAGTTGTGTTATATAGCTTGAAGGAGGGAATGGAAGTCTTTTGTTTGTGCGACTTTTAGAAACGCGCTTGTTTGTTGATCCTGGCAACAAAGGACCATGATTATAGCTTTTGAGCTGGAGTCTAGAATACAGGATATGTGGTGCTTAGGGAGGGAGACTGTTCCACCAAGGGATAAAGAAGAACAGAGAGAGAGATGTTTTAGATGAAGTTTGGGTCTTTGGAATGAAAGGCGGGTTAGTTTGGCCTCTGCCTTCATAAAGCGCAAAGAATGTTGAGAGAATGAATAGAACTGCCATGGTATGACGAACAGGGACCCGACTGAGATTCAGGGGAATCCTTATGAGCCTGGAGGCCAGTCCGTTAGCACACACCAGGGGTTGGAACGCTGGGGCTGAAACTTGATAAACTGACTGACAACATATGGCTGACACATGCGACCATACCCACCGGAAAACTCGAGATCCCGTCCGCTCTCTCATAGATAAACCAGTGAGGGCCAGAGTAGTAGTCGGGTCGGTGACGACCGGCGAATGCCAGGTGTTGCATGTGACTGCAATTTTATTTTTTTCGTTGTTTGGTCCTCTTTTACCCTAAGCCCTCGCAGGATTAGCTATAATATCCTTTTGTCAAAGTCCATGATGGGGGAAGAAGAAAGAAATACCTATTGCAAAAAGTGCGATAGATGTGTACGAACTCATCTGTCAGTCACGCGGTTCCTAGTTATGACATTTGAGCGTCACCCCACACGGGAGAGTTGGATAGCCAGTGAACCAATTTAGAATGTCTCAGAAGAGACAAGGATGACATGAGTAGATCAGTAATGAATGTCTGAGGTCCATGTTGAGGGACGAGTCACGACAACACCGTTCGTCGCCTCGTAGATAATATCAGGTAATCTAAGTAAAAAGATATGTGTAGGAATGCGGATATGCCGGGCAGACAGCCACCTTACAGCCCATTTCAGCTCGTTGGAACCTGGTATATACTAAAGCAAGAGGGATGATGATATCGTGAGAAACCGGACCTGATATATAACCAAGAACAGAAAAACGCCCACAAGAGTCGCGGGAAAGGTCAAACCCTTGCCGCCCACCCCGTCATTCGTTCCCGACTCGCCTGAGCAGTCTCATCTCTGAGTGAAGGAAAGAAAAGGCCAGCGAAGAAAAAAGAAAAAAAGAAGAAAAAAAGAGGAAAAAAGGCAAATAAAGAAACCACCCACACGCGCGCGTTGCTTCCAATCACCAAGGAGAAGGAACAAAATAACATAAACGAGAAAGTGGACAAGAGTCACTGTCGAGAAGTTTGCTCTCGTCCGGAGTTCTCTTCCGCCATGCGTACCCCTGCCATGCGTACCCCTGCCATGTGCGGTGCAGCGATGCGGTGCAGCGATGGCCAAGGCCTGCAGCATCACCATAAGCTGTCACTATCTACCAACTGTTTCGGCGTGGCCTGAGGCTTCATACTCGTCCTCCGCGAGGAAGTAAATGGCGAGTATTCCGAAGCCAACCCAGGACTGTGCTGCTGTTGCTGTTGACCTCCTGTCGGGAAAGTCGGGCTTTGCGAGGGCGACTGTTGGCTCACCGAATGAGGGGACGTGGGGCTAGGCTTCCCGTACTGTAGGTGATATTGTTGCTCCCTCCAGTACGTGGGGCTGTGTTTCTGTGTCGTGGCCACGGGGGTGGG
The DNA here is from genome assembly GCF_003711515.1 of Sodiomyces alkalinus F11. Taxonomy (NCBI): domain Eukaryota; kingdom Fungi; phylum Ascomycota; class Sordariomycetes; order Glomerellales; family Plectosphaerellaceae; genus Sodiomyces; species Sodiomyces alkalinus. The sequence continues at coordinate 1,353,944 of NW_021167089.1, read as the reverse complement.
CTGCTGCGTCGTCGTCTGTGTCACGGGGTTGTTTCGGATCGCTGTGGCCATGGTGGACTCGTGCAGAGGCATCGACCCAGCCGAAGTCGGGGTCTCTTGCTGCTGCTGCTGTTGCTGTTGTTTCTCAGACGTGTTGTAAAAGCCGGCCTGTTGAAGGGGGCTGGTGCGCCTGTCTCGGTAGTGGTGGTCGTAGGGAGACTTGGGCGAGCGAAGAGGCAAGGGTAACGGCTGGAGGTTATGTTTGGAGCGGAAACGAGGGGAAGTTGAGCCCCATGCCGTGCCGAAGGCGGCGCCTGGGGGGAAAGCGGTGAGGATGATGCAGGCGAGAAGAGGGACGAGGCCGTTGACGAGCATGAATGCGATTTCGTGCTGAGAGAGGAGACCGCCCATCCCGGTTGCTGTTTCGATGATCCGATATATTGTGTGGCCAAGGAGGAGGACGGCTACCACTTGTATGGCTAAAGAGATTGAGAATGGTTAGGGCACTTGATTCTTTTGAGTCTTGACAACGATCAAGCCCCATCATCTAGGGATGTTTGTTTCTTAAAGTTTGAAAGACGTACCGAGCAAGAAGTGCTTGAATCTAGAGGATCGATAAACTCGGGCGTGCTTTGGGTCCAGCTTCTCTCGTTCGCCGCTCAAACTAATGGCGAGCCAGAGGTGCGTGAAGATGAAGAGTATCAACGCAGCGGCCTGAAGTCCCAAGCCAGCGGCCAAGATTCCGGTGCTCCCTGTAGCCTGGTGTCTATGTTAACTAACCTGACTATTGCCTTGCTTGTCATGTCACATCAAGTCGAGTCAAACAGTAAAAGAAAAAAGAAACAAAAAAAAAGGGTTTCGCGACGGTCTCGACACTCGACTCCACATGCATACCCCTATAATGGCAAAAGCTGCAAACACAGCGCCGATGATTTCCAAGATGCCGGCGATCAGTATCAGGCCTGCAAATCCTAGGCCGATGTGCTTGGGCCTGATGGAGGAGGCTCTGGGCCCATATAATGAGACGGCGTGCGGCAGAACGAGAAAGAGGGAGGCTGCAATGAAGGTTGGCCCCAAGACTGTTCCAACGAGGGACAGGGCAAAATAGCTCCTGTCGGCGACATTGCGAAAGAGTAGGACGCGCCCAACGAAGCCGAGGACCTCGAGCAAGAGCCCCGTGGTCAAGGCGGATGCGAACAACGGTGTCTTGAAGCGGTGGCCGAAGACGACGGTGACTGGAACGAGGAGGGCGAACAAGGCTAGCAGCACGGCGTTTCCGGGCTGGGAAGGCCGGTAGAGGAAAAAGCCCCCTCTTACCGGGCAGTGTTCTGGAGCACAGTCGCCTGCCATGGCGTCCGGTTTAACACGAGGACTGGGGACAGGCGACAACCGACGAGGTGACTAGTCCATGAGGCGAAAACAGCAAGGGGAAGAAGAGGAAACGGAAGGGGGGAAAGTAGCAAAAGATCTCGGCGGTCTTGGTGATGATATACTCTTGGGACCTCGGCAGTAAAACTGCAGCAGAGAAGGGGTGGCACGGGCCGTGGGGGGGGGGAGAGAGTGGAGGGCGGGCTGGAGGCCAAGTCGCCCAGCAGGACGGATCACCAGGATTGAACAAATGGAATAATAGGGCGGGCGGGGCGCTTAGGATGCGTTCATGGTTCATGGAGGGTGAGGAGGGACATGGAGGAAATGGAGGAAATGGAGGGAATCGGCCGGGAGAAAAGGAGCCGAGTAACCAGCACTGTGGGAAGCTTTTGGGGTCGCATTTGGGATGGGGCAGGTCTTGATAGCGTGCGTCCACTTGCATGGGATTGTTCTGCCGTGTGTGCGTATGTGGGTGGTACAGTCGACACCACGAGAGCCAACGACATACGGAACGCGTCCTAAGAGGTGCATTTGGCTTCTCTTGTTTTTGTTTGTTGGCGATGAGCCGAGTCAAGTCCCGGACATGGGGGGCGGGAGGGATGACGGGCGCCCGATGTGAAATGGGGACCAAACGCTAAAGGGACGGGAGACGGAAGGAAAAGGGAGGGGAAAAAAGAAAAGAAAAAAAGGGCCAGAAAGCAGTCGGAGTTTGTCCTTGTTGCAGTACGTACTTCGTAGAACAATCAACAAGGATTCGGGTCAGTCCGAGACATGCAGGCAGAAGACGCATGCATGCCTACAACGTATGCATACACAGCCCGACAAAAAGGAGAGAAGAACGGGGATCATGGATGTTTCTTTTGGGACGGAGGGGGGAAACGGGAGAGCGGAGATAACTGGGGGAGGGGGGAACAGGATGTGAAAAGGTGAAGAAAGGTCACGTTTGTCTGTTGGTGCGCGAGGGAAACGGACCCGAGGGATCGGTTCCCCCCGGTCACCGGCCAAGGGATCGGCAATGTTGAACCCGTTGAAACCACCAATCGAAAGATGAGATGGGCCGTTGAGGACTTTATCCACTTATTAGGCCGCAGTCGGGGGTTGCAATGTTGCATACACGCGACCTTGAAGATCACCGGTGGGCGCTTAGAGACGGGTGGTTTAACCAATGAGGGATGATATGGCGGCCGTCTGGCTGATGTCCCCCTGCGGTGGCTAGCCCCCTTCGTTTGTTTGGTTTCTCCCGTTTCTTTCGTTATCTTCTCAATCGAGATTCAAAAGAGGAATAGATCGACCCGCGGATATCGTTCCGCTGACGATCAGTTGCCGTCTACACTCGCAACGTATGGGGGAAGAAATACGTGTAGGGACTGCCGACATCCCACATACCGCTGTGACAGATGTCTCACTTCACAAATGGCAGGCCATCGCTGAAGCTGCAGACTCGATGGAATTAATTGACTGAGCCGTTTTCGTGTTAATGTGTTTATCTAGGTATGCATGCAGCTTAATTCGCAGGTTAGTGAATGTGTGTGCCTACCTTTCGGTATGTGGTTCAGTGGATAGAAGTGTTTGGGCCCTGTTGGAAGCAAAAGAAAAAAAGAAAAGGAAATAGAAAAGTTTCCACCAGAATGCGGATTCCTTTAAAACTCGGTAGCTCTTTTTGTTCCAGCCCAAGTACGTTGCAACCTGGAACGTGCGAAGTACAACGTACCTTGGATACCAGCCAGGGTCGCATATTCCGTCTTCGCTTCTTGGAGAATGGAGAGGGGAATCCGTCTTGTTAGCAGGCACCGACGGCAGGCCCCACCTGCAAAAGGAGACAACTTTTGTCATAGTGGGGACCCTGATACCCTGACGTGGACATGGGTGTCCCGTCCCTCACCTGCAGATACCTACCTAGGCTATAACTACCTAGCCCACAACCCATAGCCTGTGTGACAAGCACGTATATTGTGTGTGTGTGTGGAAGAGGAAAAGAGATAAGTTTAATCCTCTTCTACAACGTAGATCGTCGGAGATCTGACTACACTAATCCTGTTGTCTGATTAGCTGCTGGCGGTAGTCCCGTGACTACCCGCAATATAGCCCGCACAAGCTGCAGTTGCCTTGTTGCCTGAACCCTGCCCGGATTAGCGCTATCGCGGCTGACATTCCGCTAATTAACGCGTACCGTGGCAACGGTTTGTCTTTACTGTGAGCCTAGCGGGTCTTGGCTATTAACTTTTGGCCTAGAGCGACATTGGATGCATCTTTCCCCCCTGGGCCGCTCTGACCAGTTATCCACCACGTCACCGTTCACTCACCACCTAGTCCCAAAAACGCAGAACCTTTATGTCGGCCGCCACGTAGCCCCTTCTAGCCCACGCAAACCATGCTGGCAGGCATCCAAAGGGCCCTCCCAAGACTCACACGAGCGCTAAGCGCGGCTGCTTTGGCAGTTCAACCGCACCTGCAATTCCGCCAGGAGACAGTCGCCCTTCTCCCTGTGCTCCTCTTACCGCGACAGGGGCTGTTCTCGCAATGCGGCCAGCGCAGAGGCCTGCACCAGTCGGCTCAGAAAAGGTCATCGTCGGGTCATTCCGAAACCACCGATTCTAGGCTGAAAGATGCCGGGAGGCAGATTATCGACGACTATGCCCGCTTGAGGGATAGCTACTGTACGTGCACTGTACCCTCTCCCCTCTGCTTGTTTCTCTGTCTTGTCCTCTCCTGTCCTCCCCTGTCCTTGCCAGGTCCCGCAATTGGCATCCCGTCCATCACTACCCCGCCTAGGCCCCGACCGTTCGACAAAGTCAAGGCTAATCAAGCTACCCCGTGAACCCACACAAAAAATAGCCGCCCCGCGATACCCCATCGTCCTAGCCCACGGCCTCCTAGGCTTTTCGGAGCTCCGTCTTCCCCTCCCCTTCCTACCACCAATACACTACTGGCACGGCATCACCGGCGCCCTCCGGACCCTCTCCCCCTCCCTCCAGATCGTCACCCCAACTGTGCCCGCCTCCGCCTCCATTGCCGTACGCGCCGAAGCGCTCGCCGCCTCCATCGAGGCCGAAATCCCCCCGGACCAACCTGTCAATGTCATAGCACACTCCATGGGCGGCCTGGACGCCCGGTACATGATCTCCGTCCTGCGGCCCCGCCTTCGCGTCGCCTCCCTCGTCACCGTCGCCACCCCGCACCGCGGCAGTCCTTTCGCCGACTACATGCTCGGCCCCGTCCGCCTGTCCTCCTGGTACCCCCGCATCGGCCCCGCCCTCGGTTCCGGGTCCGGAGACGCCTTCGCCCAGCTGTCCCCGCGCTATCTCGCCCAAGACTTCAATCCTTCCGTCCCCGACGTCCCCGAAGTTCGCTACTTCAGTTTCGGCGCCTGCGTTCGCTCCGAGGACCCTCCCGGTCTCCTCAGCCCGTTCCGATTGAGCTGGCAAGTCGTCAACGACGCCGAGGGGCCCAACGATGGGCTCGTCAGCGTCGCGAGCAGTCGTTGGGGCGAATACCGCGGTACCCTCGTCGGTGTGTCCCACCTAGATCTCATCAACTGGACCAACTGGCTCCGCTGGGAGGCCCGCCGCCTCTGGACGGGGCGGAAGAGGACCTTCAACGCCGTGGCGTTTTATCTAGACATTGCCGATATGCTCGCGAAAGAGGGCCTTTGAATATTGTTTATTCTTGCGTTGTTGCTGCACAGCGTTGTCCTTCTTCCCCTTTTCCTCAACGTGGAGTTTGGGGGTTCCTTGCTTACCATCCCTGAGGTAGACTTGTGGGCAGATTCTATTAGACGTGATAATAGCGGCATGTGTCACAAGTACGGAGACAATACATATATAAGGTACTGAGAAACATTTAGATAGACAAACATTTCACTAAGGTACCAGGTACGTAGTAAGAACTCTATCTAGAAACACGTGGGGATAGATAGATCGAAGATCACTGTGCCCAGGTGATACAGGGTAATAAGGTAATGAGCAGGGTAGTGATACAGCATGGGATACATACGTTCTGTGCTAACCTCCCCAGAAACGCCTCTCCTGACTTTAGGTGTCTGTAGGATGGATTTAACCTCCGTATACCATTTTTTAAGGGGCTAGTACCACTTTGTTCATTATTTTCCTTAGTATATATATCCGTGGTAGTTATACAGTATTAATAGGCAAGTTAAGCCTATTTCGTTCATTATTGTTTATTAGACTAATGAGTTACTGTCTATCTCTGATTTTGCTTTCCTGCGGCGATTTTACTACCCCTTGTCGCCATTGGCAGGGCCACCTGAGGACGGCCCCGTAGCCGTCTCGGCCATGGCTTCGTCGTAACTCGGAGGCGCGTCGTCGTAAGGAGACGACGGCCCGGAAGGGTCTAATTGTGGAGGATATAATGGATCGTGCGCCGGCTGGGTTTGCGGCTGGGTTTGCGGCTGGGCTTGCGACTGGGTTTGCGGCTGCGGCTGCGGCTGCGCAGACAGACTTTGGCTTGTGTTCGTCCGTGGGGGTAACCTCGGAGGCCTACTCGGATCCACGGGAACGGCCGAGGTCGTTCCCGACGTCGCGGGACTCAGTTGACCGGACGCCTGTGCCGAAGTCGCGAGGCCACCAGGAGGGGAGATGCCCGAATAGACCTGGACTTTGGAGAAGTGCAACGGCAGGTAGATCGACTGAGGCGTGGGGTCTTTGTTGCGACCGAGGAGGCTTCGGGACGGTGACGGCAACCCCCAACTCAACCCTATTTTGAGTTCCAGCTCGTGCGTCCGCTGGAGGTTGCACGTCGTGAATGAAGGGCCGATGGTGTTGGGGAGGGGAATTTGGCGCCAGATGTCATCCGGCACGACCGACTCGACGCCGAGGTCCTCCGACTTCGGATCGCGGAGCACGGGTATGGCCATGTCCGTCTGGTTCACCACAATCCATCGGTTGGAATGCCTGTAACGCATCTCGTGGGCTCGCAGGGTCATGTTACCAATGACTTCGATCTGGAGGGAGGTAATGTAAACTTGCTCGTGGGAGGGAAGGAGCTTCTTCGCAAGAATACGTAGCGGGATGGGCTGGTTGCAAGTGAGGATAGAAGGATGGGGTAGGCGGGCGGAGATCTCGACGGAGGGGGGTACCACAGCGGCATCCGAGGAAGACGCGGGCGAGCCACCGTTAGGGGCGGGAGCTTTATCCTTATTAAAGCCGAAAAACGGGCTCCGCTTCTTCGCCGGCGTGGGCGTGGGCGTGGGAGTGGGTGTGGGTGCCGGGGACGTCGGGGTAGATGCGCGAGGTGAGAAAGTGAAGGATCGACGAGCGAATACTTCCTCACCCGTCAGGGGCGGGCGAGGTGGCTCGACGGGCATGAACTTGAAGCCGGTCTGGTAACGCCAGTTCTCTCTGAGGAGGCCAGGACGTTGGATAGTGACCTTGAGGTAGTAGCGGACTTCGGCAGCGCCGGGCATACTGGTGAAGGAAGGGGGAAGCGTCTTGGTGATGTGCTGAAGGAAGAGCTGCTTGCTTCCGTCCATGACGCGCATACCTCCCAAACCGAAGATGCCGCTTCCATCAGAGAACCCGCCTATCCCGCCAAGCCCTCCCATTTTTGCCATGGCGGCCTGGTCGCTACACATATTGTTCAGAGGTAACTTGAACCTGAAGGGGAACTCGTGGAGGCCACCCTGTAGCACATAGCTCCCGCCAACTGAGCTGTTGGCAGCGTCATCCTCGTATGTTGGAAACACTTGTTGGAATTTGTATAGGATCTTGTGGCTCTCGTCGACGACACTGCCCGGAGGACCGGCGCTGGGAAGGCGGGGTTGTTGCGGGCGGTGGGGTTGGTCGAAAGGGGTAGGGGAGAGAGTGAGAGCCGTCTTGCATTCGCCCTCAAGTTTGACGACGATCCCGCCCACTTGCTCAGCCCGATTCAGAGAAAGGACAATGCGGCCTTGAATAACATCTAGGTTGGTGTATAACTCGGGCTGGTTGTCGAGGGCAATTCGTATTGACATGGCCGCAAGTTTTTGTCGGGACTTCCGACCTCACGTCGTGTCGCTTCGCGTGTTGTGGGGCGACGTGTAATGTCAGGCCACCTGGCTCGCTTGGGGTCGGTCGTACTCTGTTGTGATCGAGAACGGTGTTGCAACGGCCAGATTGGAGAGAGCTTGGAATGGGCTCCTGGCCTGTTCGAATGGTCAATATCGTCAAGTGTCGGCCATGGAGGCCTCCACCCAGAGGTCAGAAGGGAAGGACAATAGAGACAGTTTAATATAGGGTGTGTATAAATAGCAGGCATATATAGATATCCAGCAGGTAAAATATACAAATACAGAGGCAGGTTCTTTAATATATAAACCACTTATATTGACCGGGGTCCCGGCTATAGAGGTATAAGCAGTGATATTTTATACGTACCTTCTTAATTTCTGTCAGATGCCACCACACACTTATCGGGGTGTGACATACCACATTGTGTTAGACGTGTGGAGTGCCCTATTACTGTTCTTCTACGTTATTTTACGGTTACGCTGTATCTGACATAAGGTACCTTACGTAAAGATACTCGATGTGGTGGGTCTGATGTCATTCCCACCTTCATTAGTTCAGGTACCTAAAGGTACCTACCTCTCCCGACCACGAAGTGTCCATAAGAACTTGTAACGATTAAGGGAATACAGAAACTCGTCGGGGAGCCATCAACTTGGGGCAGTGCAAGGAGGCCGGGGAACGCTACTTGGACCGTTCTGTATTGAATCATGGGATCCTCCGCCACGACTCACTTATGAGCCGGCTACGTTATTACCTTTGTCTTCTATGCTGACAGACACATACCCAGATAGATAATCATGGGAACGAGTTGGCCAATGAAGGCCCAGTTCGTCTGTTCGCCCGTTCGGTCCGGCCCGGCCGTGTTCTCATGTTAACCTGTCCTGACGGAAGTTGAACTTGGGGACACTTCCATACTCCATCTGCTGATCATTATAGCAAAGAGCCGGGTCAAATAGGTATCATCTATTTTTTGTTGTGTGTATTTTCTCGGGAATGTTTGGGAGACCTGCATTGATCGAGAAAAATTCTTGCTCCCCCTTCCGTTTAATGTTTCTGTTTAGCCATGCCTTGGGTATCTCGCTCCTGATCAGTCGGTGAACCTGTCCTTAAGGTAGCCATCCCAAACGCCTAGCCACACACCCAAGTACGATAACAGAAAGGGGTATTTTACGCTTCAGCTTATTACCCAGTCCTAGTCGTTTCCCAACCTGTCAAGTCCACGGAATCAAAGACCGTAAGACACAGATTTAGCGAACGCCCAACCGACAAAAAGCAAGAAAACCACATCTGAAGATAGCGCCTGAAAGCCCTCCCTAAAAATCCCTGTCCTTATGAACAAAGATGAAAGACAAGAAAAGGGAAAAAAGGGAAAAAAAGGAAAAAAAAGGGGGGGAATGTAAATGAAATGCAAATGAAATGGAGACAAAAAAGGGAAGAAAAAAAATAGAGAGAGAGAGACGACAAGCCGGATGTCTCAATCCAACTCGATCACTTCGAGAACCGATCGAGCGACCTTGCCGGAGCTGGATTTGATACGCTTCTGGGGCCTCTCGTTATCGGAAACTGGGCTCTCCGTGCCACTCTCCTCGGCCGTTTCTTCTTTCGCCTGCCATGTACCGTCTGCGGCGACGGTAATCATCTTCGTTCCGGCCTTGCCGGTGGCTTTCAAATTTGCCCCAAGGTCGGCCAGGAAGCTGTCAATTCGGAGACTATACGGCCGAGCATCTTTGCCGCACAGCGGGCAGCCCCACTTGTCCGTGAGCGAAGGCTCTGGACCCAGGCCTCTCTCGTTCTCGCATGCATCGCACAAACAGTGCTCCGTGCGGTAGGGTATCGGTTTGCTGGGTCGCGTGTTAAGCCATATCTCCAAGTCAAAACATTCGAGGTGAGTACAGGACGCGCCACGGGCCGGGATGGTGAACATGCTCGCCGCGAACGGATCTGCCAGGTCGATGCTCACCGAGCTACCCATGATGGCTAAGTCGTCGTCGTCATCGCACCGCCCCTCGGCTGCGACGTTTTTCGGCTGTAGGCGATTCTGGATCACAAGCTTGGTCGACTCGACCGGGATTACCCCGTCTTTGCGCACCATGTTCATTATATGGCCGTGACTGAGAGTCTCCACAAGCTCGACAGCGATGAAATAGGCCCCATCTCGAGGCATGTCGCTCGTGATGCTGATTTGCACCTTGTTTGTCCCGGTCCGAACAAAGGGCGTCAGTTCGAGGGGCTGGTCTTGGCCATAGTGTGTCTTGCGACGAATTTCCGCCGCCATATCATTCACCGTGACAAATAAATGTTTAGGCCAGTCAGTCGGCTGCACCACCCAGTCAGATTCGCATATGGTACTTCCGTTATTCTGGTTTTGGAACTTGCAGATGCGCAGGCGATATCTCAACGAGCCGTCGGAGTACTCACACACCGGTAGCCAGCAGCCTGCTTTGGTTTGAGGAGTGGATAGTCTCGGCGGTTGTGAATCTGGATCCGACAAAGTGAACTCCAGCTCATTTATGACAAGAACAGGTTTGGCCTTCACCGGGCCGACGAGGAGCCTCTTGACGGATTGGTAATGCCTCTCCTGGTCCCGCTCTTGCACTCCTGCTCCCGGAAGACGTTGAGGAGCACGCCTCGGACTATGGACTTGCACTTGGTGAAGCGACACTGCAAAGGACATGGGGGTGTACGGTGATGGTGGGTATCGATCTAGCCCTATCCGATAGTTTGCCGGTGGCAGAAGCATGTGGCTTGGTGTCGTTCGAACCGTATCATGCTGAGCTGGGCCAGATGGACCAGTCCCCCTCGTTGGCCGTATTGACGACAGTCTGACATCTGGGAGTTGCTGATCGGGCTGTGCCATGAGCGGGGACTGTAACATCTGCACCCCAGATGCAGGCGGCGCTGACCCCGGCGGAATGGTCTGGGAAGGGGAACGAGACAGTGGAGAAAGCACAAGAGGTATCTGGGAGGACAGGCGAGAACGCTGGACTGGGGGTCCCGTCGGAAGCTGGTTCTCTGGTTGCGCCTGTCCTCGCGTCTGCTGGGACTGATTCGTCTGCTGGGCTTGATGCTGGGCGTGATGCTGTGCTTGAAGCTGAAGTTGATTCATACGCTGGGTAGCACTCGCCTGTTGGGTGGGATTCGTTTGGTACAACACGGAGCTCGTCCGGTGGGCTGGATTCTGTGAAAACACAACTGGACGATTCACTGGATACCCGTGGCCGTACGACTGACTTTGAAGGGTCACATACCCATTCTGCATGCCGCGGGCGTGGGCGGCGATCCTTGGCAACGACTCAGTGCTATCTAGGGCCGTATGCACGGCAGGGAGAGGTCGGCCTTGAGCACAATATTGTTGAGGGTGGCTGACAGCAGTTGGAAACATTGAGACCCCTGCCTGGGGTGTCATTCCATACGCTGTTGAATTCCTACCGGTCGAAGGATGAGCGCCTTGGTACTGCCCTTGCCGAGGACCTACCGAGGAATTGACGCGCATGGGTGTAGGCATTGGGTGGGAAGATTGACCATTCATATTCGGCAGGTGCTGAGGCTGTGTTGCCGGGTAGTGATAGGGCATGGCCGGTACGAAGGAAGAATGATGCTGCAAAGCAGATGATGCCGATGGGCTCCCCTGAGCCATATGATCGGAGTGTGACATGTTCCTTAGTGCTGGGTAGTCTCCCTGGAAGGAGGGTTGTGTCTGAGAAAAGTCCGGAGCGTTAAAATTGTCTCGGAGGAAAGACTTTCGGGGCATCTGGTTTTGTAGGTCGAGATGCCGTCGATACAAACCCGAATATTCCGCTGTGAGCCTTGCCTTAAAAGAGTCTCGATTAGACTGGTCCGGCGAGGAGAAGTTTTGAGCATCTTCATAATGGAGTTGAAGCATTTGAGCCGCAATCGCATTATTCATGACGTTCGGGATGCCGAGATGTGTTCGACTGGCTATGAAGAGAATCACCTCAAGAAGAGGTGATCTGACAAGCAGTAGAGCACGTAGCTCCTCAGCAAGGAGCGGATACTGCCGCTCCCTAATTTCTCGAACCAAGGTTGGCCACCGAGACGCAAGATTGTTCAGGAAGATGGAAAGCCAAGTGAGAAATTTTCCTTGGACAAAAGGAGATTGCATCCAGTGAAGAGGAGACGAGTAGGGGAAACGTGCAAGCCAGAGCAGATCCTCTCCTCGCATGTTGTTGGGTGCAAGGCCATCCTGAATGATGTTGAACGCAGAAACTATCACAGGCATTTCCAGGTTGAGATGCATGCTCACCATGGACCCTTCCAGGGTCCATGTGCAAAAGAGTTGGTGAGTTCCTATAAAAGCCGCATCTTTGTTTTGCAAAGCTTTTTTCAAGATTCCGTATCTTGGAATGGTATACACATCCTTGCTCTCCACCAGGGTGTGATAGACAAGCCGGACACGTTCAGTGATCTGCATTGACCATTTGTCCCATTCGCCTGCTTCTGAACCTGTTCGGTTGGCGCCTCGTTGCAACCCCGTTGAAGGTGGTAGATGTGTAGACGGAGAGACAGTGGGAGCAGATGGCGGCGGAGCAGAGGCAGGTGGAGGAGCTATGGCGGATGGATGAGGGTCTTGCGGAGGAATCTGGCCTCTCTCTGTAGCCCCAAGCTGGTTCACTCGAGACGGAGCTGCCGAGGGATTGCTGGAAACATCACCTCCTCCGAGCAAAGCAGGGTCGGGGATGAGTATCTCCCCGGTTGTACCATGAACACTAGCATCTGACACTTGCGGGGTCCCCGGGCCTGAGGATAGGACCTGAGTTGAGGTCCTCCTCGCGGGAGTTTCTCGGTCCCCAGAGGGCGTGTCATGCAGGCCGTGCTCGATGGGGCCGGGCTGGTTCGATGGCTCGTGGAGGGGCACATTCGTGACGATAGGAGAAACAGAGGGGTTGAGGTGAACAGAGCTGTCGCTAGAAGCCGCCGTCTGGTCACGGACGCCTTGCGGATTTGATACCGCCTGGGTAGACTCGTTCGTGGGAGCAGCGGAGGGCAGAGAGACTGTCGGTTCTTTCCTAGAGATCTCAGGGGTCAGACAAGCATCTGATAAATGTTACAGGGCAGCCAAGTAAGAAATACGAGACAAGATCAGTCTCGAAGCTCATACCTTCCAACTTGGTGTTCAGTAGGGCCCGGCGAGGTTGAGTGTTGGGATCTATTTGCAACGCAAGTCGCAGTTGAAGGCGAAGTGCGCGTGGACTGTGGTACGGAAGTTTTCTCTAACGAGGCGGAATCTGGACATTGTTGGGTGCTATCAGGCTGGACAGGATTCCGTATCATAATGTCATCGCCGGGTTCGGGCACCCGATGGAGGTTCTTCCTTGCTTGGCGAGGTTGTGCGATTTGTCCATTGGCCGTGGATACAGCCTCAATCCCACGCTTAGAGCCCTTAGAGGCCCATGTCGGCAGAAAATGGGCACCCAGAAAGGCGTTCGCAGTCTTATTCGCCGCTCTGAACTGGGTGTCTTTATTCAGATTCCCGGGCTCCCCCGAGGGGTTCATGCTGGGGAAGGTCTCGTGGCCGAGAGAAACACGACAAGGGGGAGGCTTCGGCTACGTCGTTGAGACTGTATTGACCCCCGTTAGTGAGACGCAGCGAGACGACAAAATAGCTCCCTTCTTAGAACAAACGGAGGATGAGTATGGGAAGCGATATCTTCTCGTACCATGGATAATCTGGAACTGGTGGAAGCCTATCTGGTGTGAAGAAGCTGAGCGACGGTTCTAGTAAGGAAACTCGTTCCCATATTCTGCCTGACACTTCGCCAGATGGATGTACTTTGCTCTGTTTCCTGTTTATCTGCTGGTTTGTGATGCCCCCGCAACGTCGCAGGAGGGCAAGAGGCATGGAAGACGCGTCGATAAGGTAGGCAAGGAAACGCAGGCGTTTTTCGACTACCGTAGGGTGTTGTACTTCATACTTCGTAGCCTTCCATTTATTATTAACTTAGGAATCGGGTACCTTTAACATCCCGAGTACTCTATACATACCTACCTACCTTAAGGTACCTCACAGATGTGCTGAGCAGGTACTGTGGTGCATCCGTAATTACTCCCTACCGTAGCTTAGTTAACTTGGGGCCAATCCACTAAGCGCTTACTTGGAAGTGAGGTAAGCAAGGGTTTCGGTCCAATTCAAAGGGAGACTGCTTCGAACCATTTATGGAGTGCTTTATTGGTTGAACTGGAAGGATCAGGGCGAAATTAACTACGAGTCCGCAAAAGTGTCGCAGCACTCGACCTTCAAACAGCACGCCTTTCAAGTTACCTTACCTTATTTCTAAGTTAGTGTTATTTTAGTGGTTTATTATTTTGGTATTTTACGTTCATTCATGCTCCAGCAAAAAGAAAAAAGAAAAAAAAAAAACTTAATTCCCGGGTCAAGACATCCGACATCTCTTTCTGCGTACCTTACCTTAGGTGTATCTTGTCTGCATAGGTGTGTCTTAATGTCTTCGGTACTCGTAGGGGAATATATACTCAAGACCATGATCATGGCCAGTGCCTATGATTTTGTTTGTCTTGAAGAAGCTACTCCTACTGGTGTGTTTGTCACTTTCTTTCCTTTCCTCCGCATCCTGCAATAAATTTAGGGAACTCCGTAGGATGCAAGCAGGGCAGGTACGAAGTAATTATGTTGGGATATATTGAGGTAGACGTATATGCGGATACAAGCAGTGCATCTCAACTCCCTCATGCTAAACATCTATGACGTAGTTTCGACCAGATGGATGAGGAAACACAAGCCTGCCTCCCCCAAAAGACCTACTTCGTAAAGTCAGACAGACAGACAGACGGAATGACATCTCTCCACGAAGTATAACCACGGATTCTTCGCTCTGTGAAGTTGTAAAGTCCCCAGCAATGGCTTCAGTATCCCAAAACGACCAGACGGCCGGTGAGCCCCTTTCGGCAAAGAACCAAACCCTCCTAACGGGAGCTGCAGCTACGCAGGTAAGTACCTACCTAGGTCTCACAGTGGTCCCTAAGGTTCAAGTTCAACAAAGACAAGTTTGTAATTGAGACGACATGTGCAGGAATTCGCTCCTCTTGGGAACATCTGCGCTCATCTCAATGCCTTCCATGCCTATGCGTCCGACCCGAGTCGTGTCGTCGAAGCCAACCATTATTGCGGCCACCTCAACGACGAGGTACGCCAGTGCATCCTCTATGACAGCCCAGAGCGCAACGCGCGCATCATCGGCATCGAGTACATGATCACACCGCGACTGTACGAAACCCTGGATCCGGAGGAACGCAAACTATGGCACAGCCACGTCTTTGAGGTCAAGTCGGGCATGCTCATCATGCCACAGCCCGCCGTGCCGGATGCTGTATGGGAGATTGCTGAGAATAAGGAGATGGAGGAAGTCGTACGCCTATATGGAAAGATCTATCATCTCTGGCAGGTGGACCGGGGCGACAAGCTACCCTTGGGTGAGCCTCAGTTGATGACGAGCTACACGGCGCGGGACCAGTTCGACTTTGATAAGTATGTCGGGGACAGAGATCGGAGGTTCAAGTCGGACTACAAAAGGAAGGAGGAGGTGAGAAAGTACATCGACGAACCGGAAATTCACCCCCACGCCGATCAGACTTGGAAGAGCAAGGAACGGACTTGACGATGAAGTTAAGGCACAACAACCTTGAGAACTACCCCACTTAAACAGAATGTGGATATGTTGCCGTGATGATGGTTTTGACAAGGAAGAAAGTTGGAGAATGCAGCACAAGTGCAATGTAGTGGAAGGGTGGCGCGGCCCAATGCCTAGGGAGCCTCTTAACTACGACATTAATATCAGTACCATACTCGGACGTCACGTCCTAGACAATGAGCGACTGGATTTTGGGGGAGCGGAAAATCCGGTGCAGGATCCGAAAGTGCCCTGATAGCGGGTGGCCAAAGAGATTCTGCTTCTATCGCGGGGCGGGGTTTCTGAGACAGTTACGAATAAATACCTACAACCCGTTCAGGTGCTATTTCACATCTACTCCGTACGTACAGACCGGGAGCTCGTTCGATTGCTCGCGCAACGGTCCACCGAACGCTTTACCATATGAATAGCCAGCAACGCTATACGCTGGTCTCCTTCCCCTTCCACATGCTACGGATACTCCGTAGGATGTTGATAGCGTACTGCGTACGATCAGAGTACGTGATTAGGGTCTTTATCCGAAGCTCGCATCTTAAAATGTTGTCCTTACTCAGTAAGGTCCGCTAGTGATAGGGCATCATGACGGGATTCACGGGAACACCTCTGGGCGAGAAGCCCCCACTTGTCAAACACACGAGTTTACTCTACTTGACCAATACAGCATCGCTGAGGTTCAACATAAGCTACTGGTCATCACACCATGTAGCATACTTCATATGCGCATGGGACACTGCCTCCGAATCAACGATCTGTCTTCTCTGGTTAATACCTACAATGCATCTGACATAACGCCCCCTGTCTTCATCTTAATCCACCACAAACCTCGCGGTCACAAGCGGAGATCAAGTTAAAAGGGACACCCTCCAAGCACCGGTCCGATTAGCCAGAGACAACGCTATCACTTAGATACAAGTTCAGCAGCTTCTCTCCGCTCACCTTCATGACCTAGGTACCTACCGTAGTACTCACTGTCACAACGTCGGACCGACTTTAGCCCGTGATATTAAACAATACATAGCTACCTAACAGAGTCCACCAATAGGAGCAAACCACGCTCTTCATATCCCTTGAGGAAGCCATCGCACCAATCACGGATAGCTGGATCCTCAACACTGAAAGGGCGACACCCTGATTCAGGTACGGGTACGGAGTAAGAATACGGGGATATATGGACGGATACAAAGGTCCCTCTTGTGAACAAGCCTCCAGGGGGTGAATGCTGACGAACCTTTCCGTTTAAGGTGGTCTTTACTCAGTAATACTTCGTGTTTACCTACCTTATTAGCTACCTTAGTATCTGTACTTCATACTCCGTACGACCCCCGAACCAGTTCACACAGTTGCCGAAGATTGCATCCTCCGGCAGGTTTTCCTAAGGTATCCGATACCGACAGGTGCACGTATATTTTTACTGAGGCAGCTAGTCAAAGTAACATTCGCTACCAAAGCCTGTCGACTTTGTCCGGAAGATGACAAAGTCTCTTTACTAAGGTAACCACGGAATTCCAGCCATCGCCCTCATCTTCTGAACGCCCTTACTTTAGAGCTATCCTTAATTACCTGGGCACACTCCTTTGGAAAACATCGCCTATATCCTGCCATTACGATATCGGGTCTTTGTTCTTACTCTTTCTTTGGAAGCCGCCCCGCGCTACCTGCGCTGCTCGCGCTGCCCTTGTCGCGCCTCGCCGCGACTCACCGTCCTCGCCACCGAAATGGCTGCAAAGCCGCCAAACGAAGCCCAGTCTCAGGCTCGCCCAGAGATTGGCGATATCCTCATTGTTATCCGTAAGTTTCACTGCTGACAATGTGACTTCCTGTTCATATTCCCCTTCCGGGCTTCCCCGCTGACCTCGGCGCTTCTCCGTCTAGATGACTTCCAAGCCCGAAGCTCCGATGAACTTAGCCTGGCCAAAGGTGATCGAGTTGAACTCCTCGAACCAGACGACGAATTTGGCGATGGCTGGTTCTTGGGAAAACAGTTGTGCAATGGGAACAGTGGCCTCTTCCCCGAGGTCTATACCCGCCCAGCACCTAAACCTTCTCAGGCAAACGCCGCACCTGCAAACACGACCGGCAACACGACGCCTTCCGGGCCTCTCATGAATCCCCAAGGCGAACCTGCATCCAAACCTGTACCAAACGAACGGCCAGCTTCCGCTGTCGGCTCCACGCCCGAAGACCCGGCCGCAACCCCTCCTCCTCCTGCTGCAATTCCGCCTCAGCCTTCAGATACACCCGAACCCCCTGTCACTCTTCCCCTGAATTCCGTTAGGGATGATGTCTCGTCGCTCCCCGTCCCCGCGACCAGCAGTCCAGACCTGGGGGCTTTGGCAAACGCCAGCCAAGATAGCCAGGTACTCCATGACACCCTCAATGTCATTGACGAGCACATCACCAACCTTCGCTCTCCCCCGAGCACCTCCGCTCTTCGTGTTTCAAACGATTCGGATAGTGAATACAGCGCCCAGCTCGACCCACGCATGTCGTACATTCAAGGCGAGGAAACGGATGAAGAGGAAGAATCTACGCATACACGTGCTGAGGTTCTGAATTGGACCCCCGACCAGGTTGCCGAACATCTCTTCACCGCCGGCGTCGAAAAGCATCACTGCGAAGTGTTTCGAGACCAGGAGATTAGCGGCGAAGTATTACTCGGTATGGACCAGAGCTCCCTCTTCATCAAAGCCTTCGACCTTGGATCCGTTGGCAGGCGGTTGAAGACGTGGCAGAAGATCAAGGCGCTTCAAGACGAATGCGACGGTCAGGGCCCCCCCACGAGACGGACAACACAGACCTACGGAAGTGAAGCGGGCTCGGAAGACGCGTGGAGGGCGCGCAGCAGGGCGGGGACCTTAACTAATTCCATTCAAAGGCTGCCGCCGGCCGACGACAGGCCCGCGTCTGCCCAGGCCAAGGGCTCTTTCAACCCAATGGAACCCAGCCCCCTTGTGTCCCCTACTTCCACTCTAGATAGCCCCACCCGGGCAACTCACACCAAACGGCCGTCTGCGGCTTCTATCAGGGACCTGAACCACTCCCGTCGACACTCGTCTACCGATTTCCGCGCGAGTGGCACCCCGCTGCCGCACTCTGGCACGCCAAAAATTGGCACTAGCGGGACGTTTCCCCTACGAGACGGCGCACATAAGAAAGAGCCCTCCTTCGATCGCAACTGGAGCATGGGCAACGCGTTTTCCTCCCCGCGGCCCCTGTCTTCGACTGGTCTTCAGGACGCCTGGCAGCCGCAGCAGCCCAACTCCGACCTGCAGGACTCGGCTGTCGATTTGGATCGCGGTTATTTCAGCGGGACCGAAGCCGAGGGCAAGAGGAGGAACGTGCTCAGGAAGCGCGACAGCGGCGCCCATTCGAGAAAGAGTAGCTACGCCGACGAGCAACGGATGAGGAGCGGGACGGCCCTCTCTAGACATTCGAGGTACGGCAGCATCGATGCCTCGCGGGAAGGAGGTGCGCCATCGCCTGCGGCCCAGAAGTATTACGGCATCCAGCCTACGACCCACGTAAGGCCGACTTCGACAAGCACGACGCGATCGGCGAGACGTGTGCCTTCGGTGAGAGAATCGCAGTCGCCCACGGTCACAAAACTCGACGGCTCCGGTCGGGACTTTGCCTTGGCATCTGGCTCCTCGGCGAATCGCCAAGTTGCTAGCAATGACTGGCTCAGCGGCATGGTCAACAAGCCATTCGCCAAGGCCGGAGGACTGAGAGCCATTTCAGATACCTCGGCGGGAGACCGTTTCAAGGCCGTCATTCCTTCAGATTCGCCACTGGGCCATTCTCCCATGCCATCACCTGCGCGGACAGGATCCAGCACGCCGTCTGCAGCACCAAGCTTGGACATAGACTCTCCCGATACGACAAAGAGCCCTAGCATTGCAGGAACAACAGCTAGCAAGGGCAGCCGCAAGAAGAGTAAAAAGGAGACGAGCGCCTATCAGCGTGGCTTGCAGAGAATCAGCCCGCGCGAGGCGATGAAGGATGCGGACTACAGCGGCTGGATGAAGAAGAAGAGTTCCAACCTGATGACGACATGGAAACCTCGCCTGTTCGTGCTCAAGGGACGCCGATTGGCGTACTTCTACTCGGAGGATGACGACCAGGAGAAGGGTCTCATCGATATATCCTTCCACCGTGTCTTGCCTGCGGACAATGAGAAACTGACAGGTCTCCACGCCACTCTTACGGGTGCCGGTTCTGCACCGACGCCTTCTACTGGTGCAACTCTGGAGAAGGGAGACGACTCGATGTTCATTTTCAAGCTTGTGCCGCCACGGTCGGGGCTGTCTCGGGCGGTCAACTTCACCAAGCCCACGGTGCACTACTTCGCCGTGCCGAACCTCCAGCAAGGCCGGCTATGGATGGCGGCTCTCATGAAGGCAACCATCGACCGGGACGACGCCCAGCCGGTTACGACGACCTACCAGCAGAAGACGATTTCACTTGCCAAGGCACGGGCCATGCGGCATCGCCCGCCTGCACTGATGAACCTTGACGAGGGCCCAGAGGACGAAAAGGCCAAAGATGATGCTAAGCTGGAGTCCAACTACCTTGGCATCAACTTCGGCGAGGCCGATAGCGGCGTTTCCGGGTTGGAGAAACTTGTTGCGCCCAAGGTGGAGAGTGCAAGCTTTCAGAAAGTCGGGTTTGCCGAATCTGACACGGACAAGAATGACGCCCTCCCACCGCAGACCGCGTGAGGGACTTTATCACGATCCGGCCTGTTAAAGGTTCAAGTGTAGTCTGTTCGTTCGCCTCGAAACATCATCATCAGCAACAACGACGACGACGACGACGATAACAAAACAAACAACGATGGCGACGATAATAACGATAACGATGAGAATATCAGTGACGACAACTACGATAACAAAGTGGTTAAAGTGGTGGTGGTGGTGGTGGTGGTAGCGGAGCTGTTATTACGCCTTCTGAGACTTTGGTCAGGACTGACGAGCTTACTGTTTAGCAGATATTGGCGTAATTGTTTGTGGCCATGATTTAGCCGGGCAGTATTCCAAAAGGTCAAGATAACAATTGAATTATAGTTGGAATGACACAGTGGTGCAGACGGACTAAAGATATTCTCTTCTTTTACTTCTTATTTCAATCGCTTCATATGGTCCTCCTATCCCTCTCCTGCTGGTCTAAACTAAACTAACCAAAAGCTCCTGTATTGCAGCGGACGAGCTGTGATAACGTAAATGTATTCGAATAACGTTGATGGCCGCATGTCTACCAACCAAACGCGCAAGGAAAACATTGTATGCCGCAATTATAGCTTGCTCTTCTTCAACCTCCCCAAATTGGGCTTTACGGGAACTTTGGGGTGGTCCCCCGCCAACTCTAGGCCTGTGATCTTCTCGAGCTCCTCAACAGCCTCGTAAGTCCTCCCAAGGTGCACCTTGATCGTGTGGAAACCCTGCTTACGGCCAGCTTTGAGGTTCTCGCCAATGTCGTCCAGGAAGACGACGTCGCTCGCTTGGAGACCCTGATCCCAACCCAGAGCCTTGCCCCTTGGTGACCCCGCGTGTTTGGCGGCGTATTCGTTGACCGTACGCAGTGCGAGTTCGTAGATGCGCGGATCCGGCTTACGGAGGCCGACGTGGGCAGAAGAGACGAAGACTTCGAACAGGCTGCGGACTGGGTCATCCAGGGGATCCTCCTTCCACAGCGGGTGACCAGGTGGGAAGATAACGGTGTTACTCAGGGCCGCGAGCATGTAACGGCCGCTCTCCTTGAGGCGCTTCAGGGCAGGATACATCCAGGGGTCCTGGGGGATGGAGTTTGTCATCATGTCAAGGAACAGCTTCTCTCCGTCGATGGTCGGCATGGGCGGTGCCTCGGGCGGTAGAGTCGGGTCCTTGGCCTGTTGGGCGAGGTAGAAGTCGCGCCAACGATTCGGGTCGTGCAGGTCGCGGTTAAAACCAACGAAATAGGCATTATCCAGGGGGATGCTGCCGGTCTCGAGGCGATGCCAGAACCCGTTCGGGGCCGTCTTGGAAATAGAGTAATTGACCCATCCCGGTGGGATGCCGAGGCTGAGCTCATAGTCGATAATGGCTTGGAACGGTGAGACGACCTACATCAGAAAAAGCACGAGTGAGAATGAAGCTCATAATCCCCACGTCGGGTCTTCATCTGCTTCGAAACGGAGGGTACCGTTCAGACCGGGCGACTTACACACACGCCCCCTATATCAAATAGGAGGACCTTGGGTTGCTTGGGGCCTGCCATCTCGTCTACTGCTTCTAGTACATGCTCGATAAAGGAAGAATCTGGATCGGTTAATGATTGCATCAGAGACGAATGCTACTACATCCTTCGTATAGAAACATGTGTCTTCAATGGCCCGTCTCAGTACGACGGGAACTCGGTGAACAACTACCGCGAACCTCGGCCTAAGCTTTGGTGGGTATCTTACGTGGGGGGGGGGGGGGGGGGGGGTGTGTCTGTTCATACGTTGAAGCAACGAAGCGTTGTGGCGGGGGAAAAGAAGCTATGGATTAGAAGGTCACGTGATTTCCCCTATGATCGATTGCACTTTTGCTCGTCGCCGACCCAAGTCTGAACGACCACCCTGCAGCTTTCAGCGCTCAAGCCCACAGATCGCGCTTCCTCGGGCCCCACCCTAGGGCAAAGAAATTCCCCCACAGAAATTATCACGACAAGTTCGCAGGGGCTGGGATCTGAACATTCAATTCTTCTCCCGTCAACCACCACCACCCATCCCGACCAGTTTGCTGAGCACCCGTCAGCCAACACCATCACCATGGTAAGTTGAGCCACGAATTCAACCGCCACTGGTTCAACCACCGGCCATGCCCTCATAGGAGGCAGAAATGCCTGTCTCTTTTTTTTGAGAGAGAGAGAGTCAATGCAAGATGCTTCGGATTGAGGGCACTCTCTGAAGCGCAAATTGCTGACTCGAGGACGTCGTGTTTTTATAGCCCTTTCACAAGGTGGTCAAGAACAGCGCGTACTTCAGGTGAGTAGCACGATTCCTCCATTCCTCCTCTTTTCGTTCCTGTGCTTTTAGGGGGCTTGTGTATCTCCTCTTTCCCAGGGGTCTTTGCTAACTGAAGAATCGTGCAGCCGCTTCCAAACGAAGTACAAGCGCAGACGCCAAGGCAAGACCGACTACTATGCCCGTAAGCGCCTGATCACCCAGGCCAAGAACAAGTACAACACCCCCAAGTACCGCCTCGTCGTCCGCTTCACCAACCGCGACATCATCACCCAGATTGTCAGCTCAGAAATTACCGGCGACAAGGTCTTTGCCGCGGCTTACTCTCACGAGCTCCCCGCCTACGGCATCAATCATGGTCTGACCAACTGGGCCGCCGCTTATGCCACCGGCCTGCTGCTCGCCCGCCGCACGCTGAGCAAGCTCGGCTTGGACAAGGACTTCACCGGCGTTGAGGAGGCCGATGGCGAGTTTACCCTCACCGAGGCTATTGAGACCGACGATGGCGAGCGCCGTCCCTTCAAGGCCTTCCTCGATGTCGGCCTGACCCGCACCTCCACCGGTGCCCGCGTCTTCGGCGCCATGAAGGGTGCTTCGGACGGCGGCATCCTCATTCCCCACAGCCAGAAGCGTTTCCCCGGCTACGACATCGAGACCAAGGAGCTCGACGCTGACACCCTAAAGAGCTACATCTTCGGTGGCCACGTTGCCGAGTACATGGAGCTCCTGGCCGACGACGACGAGGAGCGCTACAAGAGTCAGTTCCAGAAGTACATTGAGGACGACATTGAGGCGGACGGTATTGAGGACTTGTACTCCGAGGCGCACGCCGCTATCCGCGAGGATCCCTGGAAGAAGCACGTCAGCGATGCCCCCAAGAAGAGCAAGGACGAATGGAAGGCCGAGTCCAAGAAGCACAGGCCGGTCCGCCTCACCCTCGAAGAGAGGAAGGCGAACGTGCAGACCCGGATTGCCGCGCTCCGCGAGCAGGAGGACTAAGCGCGTGGTGGAACGGCACAATAGCACCTTTTCTGGTTGGGATGATGAAACGGAGGTCTCGATACAAAATGGGAGCTTGTTTCTTTTTGGGTCCGGGTCTTGTAGCAAGACTTGGGTCAAACATGACGTCTTTACATGATACACATGGCTGGCTCGGGAGTTTTATGAGGATTCCGGCAGGTTCATAGTCAAAAAGGATGTCGTAAACAACATGGCGAATGATTCCCCTTTGGCTGCTTTCAAAAGATCAAGACTTTCTGTCATCTTGGCTCAGGATTGTCCCACTGATTAATTAGCCCGCCCTCTGGCAGTCGGTCAGTCTCTGACAACAGAAACGAGAACCCCGACAGGATCCGTGTGCTTTCGTACTAAAAGTTGTGCATCCGTGCCACCCATCGGATGAAGATGGTCTAATCGTACTTTTAATTGCTGTTCCGGAAACCGTTTCCTGCGGGCATCCGTACTTGGGAAGATAATTCCGAGGGCTCAAGGCGCATTGCTTACCTACCTCGTGCAGCTCAAGGGTCCTTATCCGTAGTAGATCAGCATGACCTGTCGGACAAATCACGTATGCTGCCCATAGTATCCGTAATTATTAGAGATCGCGGGTCTTGATACTGCAGCAAGGAGTAACCCATTTAGTCAGTCTCTGAGTCTTTCCACCCTTGAACTGCTGCACCGTTTTCTCTGGTATAGAATGGCCCAATGATTTGTTCCTCCACGGCTCTTTTCCGACGACGGGAGCCGTTTGGTGGAGCTCTGACGTTTGGTTTCCCACGGTACCAAGCGGAGCCCTCGGCCCTCCAAGTGACCAACGACAACACGGATATGCCACGAGACACTGCGCCCTGGTCCCCCAGATTTGGTACCTGTCTAATCGCGATGCAGATCTGGGTCAAGGAAAACCAAGAACGTCGTCACGAGACGGCGAATGCTGGGCTGGGGGAAACAGTCATCCCCGTGCTGGTTACCTAGATACCTTGAGAAGCATTACTCATCTTAGGAGTGTTGGATGATGTGGGATGAATAACCTTTTCCTCGCGATAGAAGTAGTGGATTCGTACGTTAGGTAACGGATACCTTAATTTGACACGATCTTCAGTAGCTCTGCGCCACAGGGTTTCAGGGTGGCGATTATTTAACATCAAGTTGCGAAGTAAGGAATTACTGAGTACGAATAGGCAAGTTACGTACCTCGTGTAGTGTACTGGCAGTGAGTCGATGGAGGTGTGTGTATATGGGGCACCTTTCTTCCGACCCAATTCCGGGCATCGTGGAACGAGAGAGTCATAAATCGCACGGAGTTTAATAGAACGACACGCCGCAACCAAGTGACGACAATCCTTGCTGTGATGAAGTGCTGTGCCCTGCAACCCAGCCATGGGCATTGACGCGATGTCCTCAGCGAACCAGAACGAGCGGCTCTCACCACAAGACCCCAGGGCAGGAGGCTCGGCTACCGCTTCTATAAAGACTTCTATTACGAGGTATCATTTTTACGTATTTATTTACACACTAATTATCTGGAGCACTAGACCTACGCAGTATTATTTCCCATCGGCGGGTTAATTATTACCTGAAGAACGAAAACGGATCCCTCAGACGTACAACGTAGTCGACCACGGACCATATCGACACGGAATCCAACGACAGTCAATGCCTTTCGTAATTAATTACCCCGCTCCCTGTCCGAATTCTGAATTTTGTCTAGTGTAGGGTGGTACCCAGGTAGATCCCCCACCAAGAGAAGCAAAAGTGGGGCTCTGAATTGCCTCCGGAACCCATTAGAATCGCTTATTGCTCTACACTACCTTACCTACCTTACGATAAGAGTTGAATTGTGAATGATTCGGTACTTTGTCTGAGTAAGTGTGCATCTGTAGCACTTTTATTAGCTTACCTTACTTCATTGGGCGGGCAGCCTGTCTTTTACTTTGTCCTCCGCACGGAGTACAAGTTAATGTTAGTACACTACAAAAGTATTTCTTTGTACCCTCGCGAAATTCGGGGTTGCGGATTACGGAGTACATAGATACCTTGGTACATGTCGAGCACATCAGCTCCGCACCACTCCCGTCTTCGATATACCTAAACTTCTCCCCTTCAAGCCGGGTCCGTCCCCGGGCAAGCACACTCCAGTTCCTTCATATGAATTTATCCCGTCTTCTTCTACAGCGGCTTTCAACATAGAGCGAGTCCATATCACCCAGCCCATCATATCCTCTCTTCGACCCAGATTCGGCTCTCACAACTCACCGGGCCCTTCCGCCTCCGGTCTCAACTCATTCCATACACATCACATCGTCTTGATGCCACTCTCTCGGTCTTCGACATTTGCGACAACACAATATGGAGCAAGTTCATGGAGTTGACGTGAGCTGGATGACCCACGGTTCTGCCAGAGGTATTTCTTTCTCTCGACTTGCGTCCTAGTCTTCACATGATGCCGGGCGATAGCAGCATAGCTGCCGTCTTGTCTGTCCCATGACCGCCACTAACCAAGCGTTCTGTCCTGCAGATAAGGGCTCCAAGATTGCTACGACTCGAAAACCCACACCTGTTTCTCCCCCTTCCCAGGAGACTCCTCGCTCGTCATCTCCAATACCGGCCGCGAACGGCAACGGCGCAAAGCCTCAATCAAATGGCGGCGGTAGCGAGAACACGAACACGGCATCCAGACCCATACCCACGCCACGGCCCCCCTTGAAACGATCTGACTCTGGCGACAAGAGCCCGGGAGCGAACGGCACATCTCCCAGCCGCCGCAATTCGTGGTTCTCCAGCCTTTCGTCCAAATTCTCCTCCTCTCCCACGCAACATCATATTAATGGCGACCAGGCGACAAACCAGCCCCAGAGCGCCTCGCCGAAAGAGAAAGAGTTCCCACCAGCACCTCCCCCTCGCTATTCCCCGCCTCGGCACGCTGTCTTGCAACATGCAAACAAACCGGAGGGGGACCAGCCCTATACACCTGCGCCCCCTGGCCGCGGCCAGGCTAGCTTCCTCGGAGTTTTCCGTAGGTTGTCCTCTACGGGGGGCCTAACGCCGGGACAGAAGTACAACCACGGTCTGGTTGAGCGGAGAGTTTTGAACGTCGACCGGAACCGTGAACGCTGCCCTCTTCCTCAGCTCCGACAACCCAACCTTCGCAGGGTCGCCTTCAGCGTCGATGTCGAGATCGCACCCCAGCCGAAATATGCCGACCCCGACCCGTCTTCTGCGAAGCCAGCATTGTCGGACAAGACCCAGAAGCGTAAGATGACCGAGAAGGGGGAGGGGGAGGCTCTTAAACATCCCAAGAGCTTGGAAATCCAGAAGGAGCACGAGGGCGTCGTCAAGGCCACCGGAGAGCCTCTCCCGAAAGAGCCCGAGAAGGAGGGAACGGAGATACCCAAGGAACCCCCAGGCCCTAACGAATCCTCAGGCTCTAAAGAGATCAAGGATGATAAGGCGGCAAAGGGAGGGCCCGCGAAGCCGGGCTCAACTCCCACTACGCCACCACCTACTACGCCACCAACAAGCGCAGGAGCAACCGGCATGGCCGACAAGGAGAGGGAGGCCAAGAAAAAGGAGAAGAAAAAGAAGAGCGAGGAGGAACGAAAGGCCAGGAAGGAAAAGAAGCGGAAACAAGCCGAGGCCAATGGCACCATTCCCATGGAGATTCGTTTCGACGATAGCGATTCCTCGGCGGAGACATCACAATCCGGGACGACGGGCAACGGTGGCCGGAAGACAACATCTGCGCCTACGACAAACCCCGTCAGGATATACCGCCGATGCTGTCAACTGCGTGAGACGCCCATCTTGAAAAAGATCGCGGAGCAACTCAGCGACCCGGCCAACAGCTCCACTCGCCCAGGCGTAGTAGACAAGCTTGACCTAACCGGCTATTGGCTTCAGCTACCTGACCTAATAACGCTGGGAGACTACCTGGCAGTCGTTCCAGTCAAGGAAGTCATTCTCGAGAACTGTGGACTCTCAGACGAAGGACTGCGAGTGATACTGGCTGGACTTCTAGCAGCCAAACTGCCGGAAACCAGGAGACGGAGGCTTGCTACCCATCCCGACGGTCTTGCCCAGCAAGGCGGCTTCGTGGAACGTCTGGTCCTGAAAGAAAATAAGTTTGGAGTCGAAGGCTGGAAACATATCTGCTTGTTCATATATCTCTGCCGGAGCCTTAAATATCTCGATCTTTCCATGGTTCCGTTTCCCAGGTCGGTAGCACTTGCGACCCAAAACGGACAAGGACAACGCTCTCAGATTAACACCACCGGCACCAGCATCGGCGCCACCACCACTGCCAGAAGCAGCAACGACAACAACGGGAGCCGAGAACATATCACATTAGCGGGTCTAGTCTCGAAGGCGTTCGCCCAGCGCCTGGGTGGACCGACTCTTGAACTCCTCAACATTGGCGGCATTAACCCCTCATCGAGCGATCTCGGTACTCTCATCGACGGCATCATCGAATGCGGCATACGCCGCCTCGGTCTCCCCCACAACAACATCGACAACATTGGATTGGAGCACGTGGCCAGGTTTATCTCGAGCGGCCACTGCGAGGGTCTTGATCTTGGCGGGAATGATCTTCGCGAAAGTATTGAAGTGCTCGCCCAATCCATCTCGGACAATTCTCCGCTCTGGGGTCTCAGCTTGGCGGAGTGTAACCTGCGCCCAGGCTCATTATGCAAGATATTCCCCAAGCTTCTTCCGTTGAAAAACCTACGGTTCATCGACCTCTCGCACAACCAGGAACTGTGTAGTTCTGAGCCCAGTGCTGTCGGCCTCCTGCGGAAGTATGTACTACCACAGGGACTGGTCCCCTTTCGGATCCCCCTTTCTCCCCGCCCTTTCATCCAATTTCTTCGCGCATTGTTCTAACTGACATCTTCGACGGTAGGTATCTCCCCAAGCTGCAAAATCTGAAGCGCATTCATTTAGCAGACGTCTCCATGACTTCAGAGCAGGCCATTGCTCTCGCCGAGATTCTTCCGGAAGTGCATGGGCTGGCTCATATCAGCTTCCTGGAGAACCCCAAGTTGGTCAAGCTGGCCGACGCCACCACAGAAGAGTCGCGCGAGGAAGCTTGCGCCCTGTACGCTTCTCTCCTGGCGGCGACGCGGGTGTCTCCTTCGATTATATGTGTCGATATCGACGTGCCGAGCGAAAGGTCGGGCGAGGTGGTCAAGGCTATGGCAAAGCAGGTCGTGGCATACTGTCTGCGCAATATGCAGCGCATCCCCATCGCGGAAATCAGCTCCGCCGTGCAAGGTTTGGCAGATGGTCACGCTGTCCCTGAGGGCCAGGAGCCTCCTTACCCAGACGTCCTCGTCCACCTGGTCGGTCATGACGTGCTCAACCAGGACGAATGTCCATCCGACCACGAGTCTGCGCCAGATGATGACTACGTGATTGGCGGCACGGGCCTGGTAAAGGCCCTGACTTGCTGCTTGGAAAACAGAGGCGACGACTCACGCCGGCAGTCGGTCGAGTTCACGAAAGAGGCCGAGGATGGAGGTAAGGAGGAAGGCGTGGAAACACCGACCATGATAGGACCCAAACTCCCATCTGCAAAGGCCAAGGATATGTCGAAGCACCTGCTCGCTGCGGCACGTAAGATCAGGATCCGTCTGCAGCCGGCTGTGGCCCGGGCGAAGGCCCACGCCAGCGACGAGGAAAACCTCCGCAAGCTTCTCTTCCTCGATACGACACTGGCCAACATCATCAAGCGGTTCGAGGACGAGTTCCCTGACACGCGGGTGGGCGGAGGGGCCGGTTTGCTCGCGGATGCAACACCATCTCTGCCGGCGGAAGTCGAACCCGAACAGGTCGCGATCCCCTCGGACGCCGAAGACGACTTCGACCTCGAGGTGCGGCCGAGCCTCTCGCGGACCAACTCGGCCATGTCGCTTTCGTCGCGGGCGCTCGCCGAGGAAGAAGGCCGCATGCTCCGCACGGGCCACATGTTCCGTTCGGGCATCATCAAGCCGGAGTACTTCGACCTGCTCAACGGGCTGGACGAGACGCTGGTGGAACCGAACCACGTCGCGGCCATGCAGGAGATGGTGGAGGAACTGCAGGACCCGGACCTCAGCCGGAAGATGCGCGAGAAGGGCGTGGTGCGGCTGTTCCGCGAGGACCGCGAGCAGATCCGCGAAGCACTCCGCGTGCTGGACCCGGAATATTGGGAGCGTTTCGTCGAGAGCCAGGAGAAGGCCCGCGGCAATGTTCAGGTGCTGTCGCCCAGTGTGAAGGCTGCCGAGACGCGGCCAGATGGGGGTGCTGCCCCGGACGAGAGCGCAGTGGAAGATTAGTTGGACCGGTTCATGTAGAGGGCTGCCTTTACTCTCTGTATTTACGTATGACGGGTGAACCCGCATGCGGAGTCGGGCCCATCGTTGTCCAGGTCCGAAGGATGACGATTTGAGGTTTGGTGCGGGAAGGGCTAGAGGATTGGCATGCATGGTCGGGCGTTGAACTGGAATGGAATCCATTTCCTTTCTCTCTCTTGTCTTTTTTTTTTTTTCTGTACTTTTTCTTCCCCTCCTCGTCTTACTTCTCTATAAGCGATGTTCCGGGGGATGTATTTGGGATGGTGGTCAAAATGGAAGCGATCATGATTCACAGTATGCTTTGGTTCACTAGACTCCTAATTCAATACCTAGCCTCTTGTAATACTGCCACCGAGCCTAAGAATAATCCACCAACCTTTACCCGATGACCATTTAACTCTTTCGAGGCAGGACTGCGCAGCTAGATGCAGCCCTGTTGCGCGCAGCATACATACGTTCGAATTCAGCCTCGGTCTGAACCTAATCGACGGGCCAAATCATGGCAATTCGCTGGTTCCGCCATTCCATTATCTCCTCGGATATAGCAGGGAAAAAGACATTGTGTCCCCTGGTACTCTTGTGGTTGGAGAACCGGGCTTCACGTAATGCCTGGCGGGTGGTCGTCCTCTCAGTCTGGGCATTAATTCTCGCGCGTTCCGCCTCTTTGTCATTTTCGCACTCTTCTAGCTCCTCATAGGAAATATGAAGAGACTCGCGAACTTTTCTCTAGAACGCTTGCGCTTCTTCAGCCTTTGAGCTGACGGCGTCGTTGGACGTCATAGCGGTCGTCGTCCTGTTGTCGAGCTGGTCAGTGGTGAGACCCTGGCGGCATCAGCACTCCTTAGGCGTAGTTCGCCTACGCAGAACTCAAGGACTTGACCTACCTTGGGCATATCCTCGTACTTGTTTGCAGCGGGAACAACTTCCTCTTCGGCGCCTTTTGCGCCCCGGGTGAAGGGGGTAAGAGAGGCTGAAACTGTCGTACCAATAATCACAGCCTTCCTCAGGGAATCCACGTTACCGTTATAATTAACTTGGAAAATTAAAAGAAAAGAAGTGGGAAAGGAAAGGGCAAAGAAGGGGGCAGGAGAAAAGAGGAGGGAAAAAGGAAAAGCGATGTTAGTGTTTATGCTATTCTGGCTCGGAGTAACATGACGACGGCAATCCTATTGCCCAACGCCGGGCCTAATAGGGGGTAACTAAGGTACCTTAAGGTACGCGGGTGGTGTCGGCTGAGGGGACGTTGTTGCCTTTTGTTGCCCTCCCTACCTTACTCTATCTAGGTACTTGGCCCTCAGTGATTCTACTCCGTACTTGGACGTCCCAAGGTTCGCGGAGAGACCGGAGGAAATCGAAAGCGAGATTGGTAGCTGACAGCTCCTGTTTCTCATGAATAGATGATATAAACAACGTCACATACAAGTCTTCAGTCCATCGTCGCGGAAGATAGCGGCAACATCAAGCTGTCGAGGAAAGTACTCCAGGTCGTTCAACCTGAAGCGGTTCCTGACTAAGCCCTGCACGGGGCATGTCTCTCTCGCCCCGCATCTCCTTTCCTGGACGACCGCTCCCTCAGAGGTCGGTCGGTGTTCGCATTTGAAGTCCGAAGTGAAGTACGTACCATATTAATTATTAGCAAATGAACAGTTAATAATAATTCACAGCTCATCGTGAAGCAAGACAGCAAGTCGAAACAAAACCCTCCACGATCAAAACGTTTACCCTTGCGACGAACAAACGCCTTTCTACCGTCCATTCGAGCCCTTACGCCATACCGATAATATGGATCCCTACTCAGCCGAAGGCGAATTGATCAACATCCACAACCACTTCCACCAGGGCCAGTACCAAGAAGTTATCGACTACGACACCTCGGCGCTCTCTCCCGAAAATGCCCTACCCGCCCAAGTTCTAGTCCTGCGCGCACGTATTGCCCTTGGCCAGTTTGAGGATGTTCTCGCCGAAGTCCAGGGGGAGTCTGAGCCCGAGCTCGCCTCCATTGGCGCACTAGCCCAGCAGTCCCTAGGCCAGACAGACGAGGCCGTGGCTGCCATCAAAACACTCGCCGAATCCCACGCCGGTAACTCTACCGTACAAGTTATTGGAGGCACAGTTCTGCAAGCGGCAGGACACCCGGAAGAGGCCATTGCTCTGCTATCACAGCACCAGGGAAGCCGTACGTGTCCCGGATTGTACCCAACCACCACAGACCACAGACCACAGACCACAGGAGATGGAGACACGGGGGAGGGGAGAAAGAGGCGAGGAGAAAGAATACCCAAGCTGACTTTGCATCTGCTCTGTGTCTACAGTTGATGCTGTTTCTCTTATTGTCCAGATTCATCTCCAACAGAACAGGAACGACCTTGCCCTTAAGGAAGTCACCGCCGCTAGGAGGTGGGCGCAGGATAGCCTGCTCGTCAACCTTGCAGAATCTTGGGTCGGCCTGCGCCAGGTGTGTTCGCACTCCTACATTCCCTGCGGCCCAGTCTCGCGTCTTCTTTGCTTTTCCCTCTTCCTTTGGCTAATACATCTTGGCGTCACCAAACACCAAACGAACAGGGCGGAGAGAAGTACCAACAAGCATTCTACGTGTTCGAAGAGCTCGCACAAGCCCCGGCCACCTCGTCCGTTGCGTCGCTCGTGTCGCAGGCCGTGGCTGAGCTGCATCTCGGCAGGACAGAAGAGGCCCAGGCCGCCCTGGAGCAGGCCCTCAACAAGGACCCGACCAATGCGGAGGCCATTGCGAATCTGTTTGTCCTTGCAGTGGTCACCGGCCGGGATCCCTCCAAAATGAGAGCGTGAGTCTCCGATCCCATGACGAGCAGTCGAGAGAAGGACGAACGTGTTGGCGGGGGGCATGGCTGACTCGGAAACCGTACAACAGGAACCTAGAGGCCGCGGCGCCCACACATCTTCTTCTCGCCGACCTCGAGGAGAAAAGCGCCCTTTTCGATAAGGCTGCCACGAAATACAGCGCCAAGGTGTCGGCGTAGAATTGGAAGCCCCTTGTAAGCAGGTACCGTGGGGGGTGGAAGGGCTGTGCTTTGGATGGAGTACCATGCAGGAGACGTTCACCATGAGGCGTATGGGTTCGTTAACATGTTAAGAGACAAAAGCGAAACTGCCTACTTCACCAAGCTTTGGGTCTGCGTGATTCTGGTTGGAAATGAGAGACTCATGAGACCAACGAGATGAAGTGCATGTCGTCTTGATATGAAGAGAGACTACCCGTTACTTACCCCTGACTACCAGGATGGACCATTCCCTTGCTAACGAAAGCTCACGAAAGTCTGAGACGGTTTCCTGTCCTATCTTGTCAACGCCAGATCCCCAAAGTCGTCATAACGCATAGGAGAGAAGCAGAAGTTGGGCCTCTTCTCATGCAGAGAACAGAACACAAGAGGTAGGATCACAAATCAAAAGAGACTGATGGGCGCATGGGATAGAGGGAGGATCTCGAACTTACTCTGCTTAGCATCATCTATAGATAATGTACCGCGCAAGGCGATCCTAGCTAAATGAGTAGCCGAATGCCCCTTTGTCCGAGTTCTACCACAAGCTGCTTTATTACTTACATCAGATATAAATAGGAGGCCAGCCCACCGAGGGCTACCTACATTCGAGGTATCCTGGCATTTCCCCTCGTCCCAGCTCACCTTTTTCTATGCCCCGTCAACACGACCTATTTCGTCCTACGAGTTGTGATCGAGGACATTTTCATATTAACTAGTCGTTCTCGCCGTGATAATATTTATGGGTTTATGTATGGGATGGGTACATGTAAGGCAGCGAAGTGATAGACGTTGGCCCTTTATAATTAATTGATATAATTAGCGCCAAGCCGCCGGGTGTCTCCGTATCCGCATTACCTATTACGTCGTTGCGATTCCAATCACGACAAATCGGTTATCCCCTGCCGATATCGCGCCATCAAGGATTTTTCTCCGAATCTCCATCTTTTATTAGTTAGATCCAATAGGTTAAATGATTTTAACCAAAACGGTTCCGTCTCCTTCTCTATCATGGGGATAACGGGAGGGAGGCTTTGTGATGGAACAACAAGCTTTCCCAACCTCCATCACTTCTCCCGGAAGACTCATACGAGAGTTTCCAATTTGAAGCCGCTATCTATTCTATATCCAAGGGATTTGCCTATTTATTGTCCATGAGCTCCACCGGACTTTCGCCGGATTTCGAGGATCACAAGACAAGGGTTTGTTCTTGAGTTGAGCCGATCATCTGGTCATCTGCACTGCGCCGGCGAGTCGCGACTGAGTTCACCACCGTCCCATCGGTGCTTCTGTCGGCTCAACGACTGTGTTGCTTTGGCGTCAACTTTCAAGTGCCCCGAAAACCAGCAGAAATGACTTCCACAGCAGCTCGCAACGAAGATGTGCAAGACCCACCGGATGAGACGCCAACACCGCAGCCCAACTCCGGTCCCGAGACGAAGGATGCCGACACTCCATCGAAGCAAGGGCTTCTCGGCCTGGTCCTCGCCGTCATGACCTGGACGCCACGCAGGCTGAGGTATGACCCCGGCGATCCACCGGAATTCGGCTACGGTCTGAACATGTTGTATGCCCTCGTACGTGTCTACCTACCTATAACGTATTCATTGATTCAAGAGCGAAACTGGACACCCCAGACCCCCAGACCCCGAAAACTGGTTCCAAGGTCTAACCACCGGGACAGGCCGCCACCATCTCTGTCGCCAACTTGTATTACAACCAGCCGGTACTGAACAGGATTGCCGAGACATTCGATGTCAGCTTTGAACGTGCATCCTCCGTCGCGACCCTGATGCAGGCCGGTTATGCCGCCGGCTTACTCTTCATATGTCCCCTGGGAGACATGCTCCGGCGGAGGCCCTTCGTTTTGGGCTTGATTTGGATTACCTCAATGCTGGTATGTTCACCTCTTCTCATTCTCGAAGGAAAAAGAAACCAAAAGGGGGAGGGGGAGGTCGGAGGAGAAGGGGGGCACGGGGCACGGGGAACGGGGAACGTTGCCTAGGTTTGACTGGCATTATTCACACATTTTATTCATGCTCTTCATAGTGGCTAGGACTCTGTGTGACCGACTCATTCGCTGCCTTCTCGGCACTTTCCTTCATCTGCGGCGCCACCACCGTCACCCCTCAGCTCATGCTCCCTCTCGTCGGCGACATCGCGCCCCCGCGGCGCAAAGGAACCGCCCTGTCCATCGTCGTGTCGGGTCTCATGCTCGGCATGCTCGTGGCCCGCCTGCTCTCCGGCATCGTCGCCAGCTTCACCGACTGGCGGAACATATACTGGTTCTCGTTCGGCGCGCAGTGGCTCCTCGCCGCCCTGCTCTTCGTGTTCATGCCCGACTACCCCTCTGCCAACCCGGACGGGCTCAACTACTTCCGCGCCCTGTGGACCATCGTCACCATCCTCGTCCAGGAACCCGTCCTCGTGCAGGCCTGCCTGATCGTCTTCCTCTGCAGCGCCGTCTTCACATCCTACTGGACCACCCTGAGTTTCCTGCTGTCGTCGCCGCCTTACGAGTACGGCTCGCTCGTCATCGGGCTGTTCTCCCTCATCGGCGTCGTCGGCATCGTCGGCGGGCCTCTGTACGGGCGGTTCGTCGTCGACCGGTTCGTGTCCACGTTCGCGTCCCTCGTCGGGCAGGTCCTCACCCTGGTGGGCGTCGTCATCGGTACGTGGACCGGCGAGACGACCGTCGCTGGGCCGATCATCCAGGCTGTCTTCGGAGACACCGGTATTCAGATGTCCCAGATCGCCAACCGGGCCGCCATCTACTCGATCGATGCCAAGGCGAGCAACCGCGTCAACACGGCGTATATGGTGTCAGCGTTTTGCGGGCAGCTCACCGGTACGGCTGTCGGCAACAGGTTGTACGCTGCAGGAGGGTGGACGTGGAGCGGGAGTGCTAGCAGTATGTTTCTTCCCATCACAACTACGGTCCTGTCTCTCTACAACCCCTATCGAACTTATCAAGGGAATACTCATCTGACGGGGTTTTTTTTTTCTCTTTTTCTCTTCTTTTGACAGTTGGTTTCGTCGCATTATCCGTTGTTGTCGGCTTTGCGAGGGGACCTCGTGAACAGCGGTGGATTGGATGGAGAGGAGGTTGGCGATTGAGACGAGATGACGACGTCCATGCGAAGCCGTCAACTTCTATGCCCCAGGACCAAGACGAGACTATCCACGGTCAGGATGACAAGACGTTGGTCGCATGAAGACCAGAAACTCAAACTTCGCGCTCGACTGGATAAGTTTCGTGAGGGCCACAAATCACAAATCCCTAAAGACCATGGAAGAGGTATGAGCCGGAGCCTTGAATTTCAGATAGACTATGATAGACTATTCGCGCAAGCACATAGAATAATTGTTCGGCGCCTTGACCGAATTGCAAGAGAATGATATGTATGCATATGCACATGCACATGCTGATGCTGATGCTGTGCGTCTGTTTTCATACCGTTTCTCCAGGCTCTCCGTAGCATTGTTCCTGTTCGGTACGAACCTCCCAAGTACGGATCGTCTTCCGAGAGTTCCCATTTTTGTATCATCGTATGCCGTCCAGGAATAGGGCTGTCTACCGTTTCTAGCAGTCTCGGGAGGAGCTGGGAGCAAGATGTGAGGGAATATTAAGGAAAGAAACTGGCCGAATTACTCCTATTCAGTGAGTCTTAATCTAAGTCCTCTCGATAGGTCTTATCCGTACTTCCTACCTAGTGAGAATTTGAAAATGGCCTCTATCTAAATACCTTTCTTACTATAGAGTATAGACTATATAGCTTCCCCAAGTCTGATAGTTCAACTCGAATTTTCAAGACACTAGAATAGTTATGTTCGAATCCAGAACCTGCGTCCCGCTTACTCTTTAAGTGTTGGGCAGTTTCCAATATCTCTGAAGCAGTGCTTACCTGCCTATCTAATTCAGAAAAATAGCTCGGTGCGTTCTATAAAGTTACCATTGATAATGAACCGTAAATCGAAGTAATATATCTATCCATTGCCCTCCTTCCATCTGAACACTCGGATGGAAGGAGTCTGAATAGCCATTATACACGATTAACCAGATGACAGTAAATCGGTCTACAGTAGACTTTCCAGATGTGCTCATGCCTCGTTTCTATTCCCATTCTAATCTTCGTCACTATGCCTATGAATTACTCGGCTTATTGACAACTGCTATTATATTCGAGCTCACAACACATAGTCACATAGAGGTCTTCCTATTGTCTTCTCAACTTTTCGCGGTTAACCAACCCCTTTGATCCTATTCCCTCCCTCCCGAGAGAATTGCACAACTATTTCTTCTCTGCCCTTCTGCTGTATCTTCTGTTTCCCTTTTAGTTTACGGGTATCAAGATCCTCTCCACAGCCAACAACCATCTTCGACTCTCTTCCCTGTCTCTATCCTTTTCTCTCTCATATTCGAGCTCTCCTTCTTCAAAAAGGGAGAGCAAATATTGCTTCTCCTTCTTAAGCATCCACCTCCCTATTCAATAGAGGTCCAGGTCCTCTGGGAAGTTTTCACGAGTTACGTCTTTCTTTGTCATCCCCAGCCATCATCTTCTGTTGCACGGTTGCTGTCTTTGGACCTGCCACCGCAAATATCTTGCCTAGACACTCGCAACTAGCAGTGAGTATCCATTCTTCTACTCAACTCCTGAGCTACCGTGCTGCTTCTTGACCAGATGCGAAGGAACTCCATCTATGCAGTCTGCTAATCCGACTTATCCATCAGAAAAGCCCCTCCGCTTGTCTTTGCATCATGTCCGATATCACTCCTCGCAAGACGTTCATCCGAATCAAGACCTCAGCTCCTGCCCCTCTGCCAGATCAGCACCAACAGGAGGTACTCAGTGAATGGGATCGTCAGTTCCGAAGACACTTCGGCAACGGAATGCGCATGGGTACCATCGAGGATCGCGCTGAAGAGACTCAGTCCCAACCGGATCAGCTTGATTCGCTTGAACTTCGGGCATCCAGTAGGGAAGACACCGAACAACGAGATACCCAGGGGGGAGTTTCGTCCCTGCGTTTCGGTAGTGGTGATTATGCTGGACTCGCTGGAGCTCGCGAAGAGCCTCCTAATCAGAGTCTTTTAGTTTCGTCCTACCATTCTACTCCCGAGAGAGATGTTCAATTTAATTCCACGGGCATGAATACCACGGCGATCAGCTCCACCGAAATCCACTCGGTACTCACTTCTGAATCTTCTGATGAGGACAGCGGTATGTAGTTACCAATGCATTGATGTTTCATGCCCACCCCGAGAATAAGATAACATAGAAGGATGCTAACAAGATTGTGTTCACCAACAGAGATGTCAGGCACTACTGACGAAGAGGAGAACCATCCCTCAATGCAGAATTGGCTTCCCTCTGCAAATGACCAGGACAAGCGCGAGATGCTTATCAAGATGAGCAAAGACATGAAAAAGCTCCGGGCTCGCAACAAGCGACTCCGAACCCAGAAGAGGCTCAAATCGTCTGGCAAGAGACCAACATCTCGCGGCTCGACCGTTGCCACGCCCGCTACGGCCACCACCAATCCTACTGCTGCTACGTTCGCCGACGCCGCTCTGACGGAGATGGTAAGCCTCGTCGGTGAACAATCTGTCCGCATCAAGTCCCTCGAGAGTCGCATCATGGACGCCCTTGATGAAAACAAGACGAAAGAGGACCGAATCGAGGATCTCATCTACGACCTTGGGGAGGCCCAGGACAGCGCTCGAGCCTTCAACGCAGCCCTGGGCCACTCGCAGGGGCAACATCACGAGGCCCTAAACCGGCTACGTCAGAAGGACGCGGAACTCCATGAGATGGCTCGCCAGCTCCAGCAGGCCCATGACTCCTTTGAACAGGAGGTGCAGGCGAACCGAAGTTACCGAACTCAGCGTGATTTTGATGCCTGCACTATCGAGTCTCTGCGCAAGGAGCGAGAGGAGCTTGAGGCTCGGCAAGCCAACGCCCGGTATCAGCTGACGGAACCTCGTGCTCTCTTGAGCATTCTCAACCAATCCTCTCCGTGTGAGAAGGTCGTAGAGTCCGTCTGGAAGCCACTTCAGGTCCAGGTCGCTGTTCTCGCTCGCGGTACTCTCAGGGGTCCCATCCCCACCACTGGCATGCTCCCCGAGTTTTACACGAAGCTCTATGAGATATGGCCTGAGTGGGAGGATCACGTCGATAACCCGTCTATCCGTGCCGGCGTCGTTGAAGCCTATCTTTGGGCCCAGGTTGAGAAGTATTGCAGCCTCGGTCCTAATGGTGTTTGGGGCGGTTCCATGGGAAACGCTTTCCGAAGCGTCTGCCAGAATATCGTCAACAGTGAGTCTGACAGTTTCAGTGTGATCTGCCCATCTAAACGAGAAGAAAGGGGGGGGGAATCGAACAATAATAATTTATCCTGTTAACAAAGTTCAAACAACTGGCGTGCTCTTACAGATTTCCTTGACCAGGAGAACGATCCGGAAAAGGTTGCCGCCTATTGCTGGTGGCGTAGTAGTGGCGCTTACATGCTCTCCCAGATTCAAAGCAATGATGAGAGCACTGGAGTTGAACAGTCCTGGATCGACACAGTCGACCACCAACTCCGCGTTCTGAAGCCTCTTCTCGTCCGCTCCTCCAAGCCGGACGAGAACCTCCAAGCGTTCCAGGAACTGCGTGGGCGGCTGGAGAAGATGTTCTACAAGGCCCGCCTGCTCGACGACGCTTTCATGTCGTCTCGTCAGATGTGGAAGCTGAGCTTCCCCCGCCACGTTGACCTGTTCGATTCGGAGATGATGGCCCGCGGCTTCAAGGTTAAGGATAAGGACCGCCCCGAGGCCGCGGCCGCCGCAACTTCGTCCGT
The DNA here is from genome assembly GCF_003711515.1 of Sodiomyces alkalinus F11. Classification (NCBI taxonomy): domain Eukaryota; kingdom Fungi; phylum Ascomycota; class Sordariomycetes; order Glomerellales; family Plectosphaerellaceae; genus Sodiomyces; species Sodiomyces alkalinus. Next base: position 1,314,758 of record NW_021167089.1, on the reverse strand, counting down.
CAATGAACTGCGAGTCAGGTTTGTTATCAGTCCCGCTCTGCACGTTCTTGGAGCGGATAAAGAGTATGAGACGTGGACTATGTTCCGCAAGGCTCGGGTGGACTGCTATGCTGAGGGGGACGGTCCTGTTCAGCAGCCGCGGCAAGTGGAGGTTCTTCAGCTTGAGGAGGGTTAGACTTGGGAGGAGAAAAGGGGTTTGGAGGGAACAGGTCTAGCAGTACGCTCACCAAGTCACCGTTCAGCAGCAGCAGCAGAAGGGTTGGATTGTGGAAGAAACGTACCCTTTTGGCCTGCATGGTTTACTTTTACGGAGAACGCAGCCCAAAACAGAAAAGAGGAGCAAAGCTGATTCAAGGGGCTTCAGGTAATAGACTATACCTTAGACGATTCCAAGATCGAGGACCGAAGTTTGGTCTTCGTTTCTTGGGACTTAGGTGCAGAACGTGCTTCTACGCCTGGATAATTACATATATTATCTACTCCATTTTGGAGAACTACATGTCACATTGAGACAGACGGATCCTCCCACATTATCATGATGGAGGGACATAGAAATAAGGCTGCGGCCTGCCATATATTCCCACCAACCTCCAAACGTTCTTGAGTAGCTTAGCATCACCCAAAAAGTGCATATATGATCCCTAGGACTTGACAACGAAGAATATGTTTCCTCATGTTACTCTACAGCCCCAAATATTACTATTATATTAGGCCGTGTAGTCTGTAGCTGGGTGGTTCTTAACTCCGGGGTGAAGCAGGGTCGTTGCTTTAGAAGTTTAGAATTTTGGATCCGAGATTTTCTTACATAAAATATGATTCTTAAGGGGCATGATTTATTGGTAGCTATTGGACGGGTGTAACATGTTTGAAGCTGTGATTCGTTGATCTCCTCCTATCCAAGGTAAGGTAAGAACTAATAGTCAAATCACTAATGTTATATAATGGCGGTACTATATCTGTGCAGTCTGGCAAATATGGCAAGATTGAGGCAGGAGCAAACTTACATAATTTGCGGCAGGCGTCGTAGATGGCTGTCATTGTCAGTCATGCCTTCCTTGAGTCCCTAGGGTATAAGTATAAGAGTAGAAGGAGGTCCCTGCTTACCTGCTTCTTTAATCAAGGAGATTTTTCCTTTAAACTCCTCATCACCCTTCCCACCAGCTTACTTACCACCATATCTACTCTGACTGACCTACCTACTCTCCTTTGTCTTTTCCTCCTAAGTTCCAATATTGAGACTGTTCCTGTGCTGTCATGTATTTTACTAAAGACGCACGACCACGACAGCGACAACAACAACAATACTAATAATAACAATAATAATAACAATAATAAGAACAAGAACAAGAACAAGAACAAAATCAAGAACAAAAGAAACAAAGATAAACAGAGAAGCAACATCTCTTCCATCTTCCATCTTCCATCTTTCTTAACCAGAGGCTGCACACTATGCTGTGCGATGTGAGTAATTTACGCAATATCTATATCTCTAGCCTCACCCACACTCTTCCCTCGCATGCCCTAACTCTGCAATTCTCATCCTTCGCCATCCCTTCGTTTTCCTATCTGCAGTATTCTGACAAAGCGGGATCAATAGCCAAGTTCATAGCCCAAGGCTGTGTGAAGATGTAAACAACAGGAAAGCGCCTTGTTATTACCTTTCCTCCTCTTCTCCCCCGTATCACCCGGTGATCACTGATCACTCCATGATAGCCGACGGTCTCGGTCAGGGAGGGTACTTAGCCTAACGGGTCCCCGTCTCGTCAGCACTTCCTGTGTTCCAAAAACCCATTTGTCGAAATCGAAAACTTCAACCTTGGCCAACATTGCTTTGCCCTTTTTATTATCTTCCTTCTCCTCCTGCCTTCAGCCGGTGCAGCATACTTGTCACATCCTCCACCACTATGGCGCGACTTTACGAGGAGATCCTCGTTGTCCCAGGCAAGAGGCCCCTTCCTGGCATGGCCCTCAATATAATCAAAAATGTCAAGGCTAGGGATCGTAAGGTGAGTGAAGTGATTTAGAGACTGAGTTTTGTTTCCCCCTCCAGTTGTACCCTTTCCGTCTTCTCATATCTCCCAAGAAATCTTGCTGGCTGGTTGTTGTATGCTACCCTATACGCGAGTGCAAGTATCTTCAGCCATTTCAGTTCTCGGATCTTGCCTCCAGCTGCTTCCGTGGGCGTTCCTCCTCGCTGACGCGTCCGGGCATCTATGATCTTGATAGATACTCGAGATTCTATTCGATCCAGAAGAAAAAGCATTCAAAATTCTGTGCGAGAGTAACCATGGAGCTGCAGCTAGTGCTCTTGTCAACAACGTGGTGACGGAGAAACTTACACTCGATGGAAATGCTTTCCAACCTCACCATACAAAGCTTAGGCTTGACGAATACGACTGTGTGAGGTTCCCTGAGGCTTTTGCTGAGCAGCCCTTTCGAGCGATGCTCAACCTGTCGAATAATACTGGCACGCCGGGCACCCTAGCGAGCATCATGTCGAACTGCGGCTACGACAATGCTCAGCAGGGATGTGAGATGATGGAGAAAATCACCAAGGCCCTCATTTCCTGCAATATGGCCGGCACCACCATCTATTTTGGTGCCAAGACCCAAGCAGACCTGAATTCGGCTACATGCCTTTTTCAGTTTATTTCTGAAGCGCCAGTACGTCGACCTCACGATGCCGATTACCAGACAGCCAATGCTAACTGATCCTGCACTGCAGGCGAAGAGCTCTCGGTCCAGTAACGGGAGCAGGACGACTCGGACTCCCGGCATCGGTTTCGGAAGGAATATGCCCGGCGATATTGCTGCCGCCATCCAATTGTGGGTTACGAATGTCGAATCCCAGAGAAACTGCAACGCAGCTAAAGCTGGCCCTTCCCGTGGTAGAAACAGAACCAACACCCCGGGCCCACACTCTCGTTGGAGGGACAACGTAAGGGATAGGAGTGACAGAATGCAGCTGCACCGCTCTGCGCCAGTTGCCCGACCTGCCCTTGATCAGGCTGCCAATCGTGCTGTCAATCCTGCTGTCAACCGGCCTGTTGATAGTCATGTTGACAGAATCAAGACATCGCAGATCCAGGTACAGACCCACCCAGGTAGCCACGGCTACCCCGACATTGTCGAAACCTGGGTAAAGCCCTTTCATGGTGCGGCTCGTGCTACCGGCACGGAACCGACCCCAGTACAAGATCGTTCCGATGAGGCAACAGCTGACTCTGCGAAGACGGACAAGCTCGTCGACGTTCCCGAGCCGGAACACTCAGTTGAGTCCGACAACTTGTTGGTCGACCGCGGCCAGATTCCCAACATCATGGATATGTAGCTGCAGCCTGCAGCCGGACGAATGGTTGCAAAAACGTAAGCTACCGTGCATTAGGCGGTGCTTGATTGTTTGTTCCTCAGAGGAGGAGGAGGAAGAGGAAGAGGAGATGAAGGAAGAAATACGCCTCTGCCTTGGTAAATCGATGCGTGGGCCGCGGGCGATGGGCGACGGGAAGTAGTACAGTAATGCGAAATATCGTTGCCCGTTCTTGGCGAGCGACATCTGAGGATAACGAATCGCTTGGTCTCACCGCAGTTGTACTAACAATTTCACAAAGCTCCATCAGCTGCCCCACCCGACTTTGACGTCGTCTCATTGATAGTGATAACAGATCGATTCGACAACCAAGTTTGAAAGATCAAAATCAAAAGCCTGTTCTGATATATACGTATGTATAAACCACTTATTATTTTCTCTTACTTACTTCAGAGACATGCAGATAGAGGCAATGACATCTGACGGCCAGGGCTTCGAAATTCGTGGAACGAGAAGCTCTCCCAAAGGCCGCTCGGTCCACGCAACGCGGTCTTTCGCACCCGGCGCTCTCATCGGCCAATTTCCCTCGTCATATTCTGCTTCTCACCCATCTAAAACAACACGCTCAGCCTCCTCCAACCCGCTCGTGCTGCCGGCGACGGCCTCCCGCACCTCAACCTGCAACTACTGCCTCACGGCGGCGGGAAAGACGCTGAAGCGGTGCACCGCCTGCCGTTCAGTAGCGTACTGCGGGGCGACGTGTCAGAAGGCGCACTGGGCGCTGATCCACGGGAAGGAATGCAAGCCGTTGCGAAGGGCGGGCGCGTCGGCCCTCGCGGCCGTCTCTTCTGGCTCCGGGCGGTCGGGCGGGTCAGGTTCGTCAACCACTCCTTCGACTCTGCCTGACGGCGCGCCGCTGCCTGCCTTTTGTCGCGCCGCGATGCAGGTGCTGCTTCGTCCGGACTTGTACGGGGCTGTGGAGACGGAGCTGGAGGGAAACGTCCGTGAGTTCGAGGCGCGGCGGGAGGCGTGGCTGAACATGGAGGTGCCGGGGCGGGTGGTGCCTTCGTTTGTGAAGCAGGAGACTGGCATTGGCACGGCAGAGGCGGACGTGAGGAGGGTTGTGGAAATCATGTGCAAGGTTTGTTTTTATCCCCTCAAAAGGGACTGAAGAGCGGGAGTGTGCAATGAGACTCTGGCTAACTATGGTGTGTTTTCTCCATTCTTCTTCAACTTTAGATCCAGACCAATGCGTTTAGCAGGGCAGATGATTCGTCTGAGAGCGATGGCATCTTCCTCGACCCTACGTTGGCCATGGTCAATCATTCTTGCATTCCTAATGCAACTGTTACTTTCAGCGGGAGGAAGGCATTCCTCCGGGCTCTCAGGGATATCAAGCCGGGGGAGGAAGTTGAAGTCTCGTACATTGGTACGCCACACTGCTTGCCTTGCATGGCTTTCTTCTCTTTTCTTTCCCTTTCATCATTCACGTTTCCTCTCCCTGGTCCCCTTTGCTATATATATGGTTGACTGACTGACATGCCGCGGATTCAGACTGCACGCAGCCCTTGGCCCGCCGAAAACGGGACTTGGATCTGTACTTCTTCGAGTGTAGATGCCTCCGTTGCAAGGAAGACCTCGACAATTACCAGGTGGCTATGCGCGCCCCAGCATCCGTCATTGCGCTAAACGCCATCAGCCTCGTGCCGGACCTCGACAAGTCACTCGGTGCACTCAGCGACACTAGGGAAGGCACTCGAAAGCGAAAGCCAGCGGCCGACGACATCCTCCCTCCCAATAAGAAGTCCGCCTCCCTCATAGACAGACGCCACCAGCTACAGCGTGCGTACGTGCAGAGTGGCGTCTCCGAGTCTAATGAGTGGGCCATCGGGCCGGTGCCGAACTTGCTCTCCGAGACGGTCGGGTACTACGCCAACCGGGGCAACTTTGAGGCAGCCCTGGCGGCGGCTTGCCTAGCAGCGGTCGAGAGCGACCCGTTTCGATTCGTCGAACCGTTCCACGTCCAAAGACTCAAGGGATGCATAGCCATCGCGACCGTTCTGACCAACACGGCCCCCAACGAGGGAGAACTAGGCCGGTTCGCGAGGCGCGTGAGTCGGGTGGTTCCCCTGGACAAGGAGGATCTGGATACGCTCGAGAAGCTGGACCAGTTATCGCTATGCCAGATGGTGCTACTCCTCATCATCCGCTGGACGCCGCTCGGACACTCGGAAGAGTGGGCGGTGTACCGAACAGCCAAGGAGACCTTGGAGGAGCTCGAGAGCCTAGAGGGACGCGAGAGGGAAAACGGGTTGATCAAGGCGTGGAATCTGGGACCGTTTGAGAAGCAGATGGCGGACTTTTTCGACTTTGGCGTGATCAAACCAGTTCGTGCCCTGGCTGCCTTGGGGAAGGCGGTGTTGGCTCTTGATTTCGGGTTGAACAAGGACCTCTGCGCGTGGAGTGATGAGAGCGGTTGATGGATGATTGGCTGATGTACCCAGATGCACAGGGACGTAAAGCCGTACGCGTACGGGTTTCTGATGGTTAGTGTAAGTGTTCATTGAGATGGGGCAGCCTGTCTTAAGTCATGGCACTTTTCAATCGCCCGGAGGAGTGTATATGGCGTCAAGTGCATCGTCCCCTCCTCGGGACTTCCGTTTTACCGCGCTCCTTCCTTGGACTCCAGCCATGGTCTGTCGCCGACTGTTGACTTGTCGACTGCTACTGCTAGTCACTGCGGAGACGGTTCTATTCCGGCCGGATGATGCGTGGGGCAAGGGAACGTCGATGGGCGAACTCGCGGTGTCGGGCCGTACGTCATCTCGAGGATGCGCAACCCGTTTTTGTTTTGGGGGGGTTTCGATGTCAGCACCTGTTGTCCCGGGGTCTCTCACACCGGCAGCTCGTCTTTTGCGGGCACCCTCCTGGGGGAACCAAGATTGCGCATGATCATCATCATCATCACCCGCGTTTGCCGCCCCGGCGGGCTGCCGCCCATCGCCGACGTCCATTCCCCTTTGGGTTTCATTCACATCTTTCGCTTCACAGACGCTCACGCGGCCTTCCAGCCTCCTCATTCGTGACTTGAACAGGTCAAACTCCATCTGCAGGCTGCTGATCTGTCCAGCTTCTCTGCCAATCTTGGAGACGTTGGCAGTGATGATCTCGAGTTCGTTGGTGGGATAATCGGATTTCGGCGGCTCGGGCCGCCTGGCGCGGTCCTGGGCCATGGCCTCCCTCATCTGCCCGAGCTCCGACTGAAGGACGGAAAACTGCCGCTCTTGCTCTTTGGATGCAGCCAGGGCATCTTTCGCATTTTTCTTGGCGGCGTTCAGTTCCTGACGCAAAGAGGACGTCTCGGTCTGCAAGGTGCGCATCTCCCTATTCGAGCCTTGGAGGTCGGCCTGCAGGTGATGGGTGGCCGTCTTGGCGCTGGTAGCCAACTTCCGCATGGCCGAGACGGCGGCGTTGGTCATCTCCAGCTGGCTCTCGAGTTTGGCGAGGGCACTCTTGTCGGAGACGTTTGCCTCGACGGCAGACAGCCCAGCCTTCAGGGGTCGCAGCTCATGCTTGTTGGCCTCCAGGTCCCGGCGTAGGTCTCTGACGGTGTCGTTGAGCATCTGCATCTCTCGGTCGATGCGGCTCATGGAGTTGTCGAACGATGACACCACCTGGTATGCCGCCGTGTCGATCCGATCAATGTCGGCGCGTTGGGTCTCCAAATCGGCTTGAAGACGTTCCAGCCCGAGGGGCGTTGCACTGACTGAAGCGTAGCTCCCCTGACAGTGTACACCATTCTCAGCGGCACTGGCACGCGGCCTATCCCCGGGGGTGCGGTCGTCCGATGAGGTAGCCTGCTGGGGTTCGGACGTGACAGGCTGCCTCAGTTTGAGAGACCTCTGGATGTTCAACTCGGATTCCTTGCGAGCTCTAGGGGCCCGCAAGGTCACAGCTGATCGGCGGAGAAGAATTTGATTGCTTGTGGGTTTCCCCCCCTCTTTCTCAGTGGGACGTGCGGACTAGGATTTATGAGGACATAGACTCACTCATGTAACACATGATTGACTGGAGAGGTCACGCATTTAAGTCCGACATTGCTCTGGCACTTGATGCACACGAGATCCTGAAGCAGACTTTGAGGGCGTGAGAGCAAGAGCAAGGCGTGTTAGCGGCAGCGCCTCAGCAACATGGATATGCTGTACCAGAGCCGACATATCAAGGGACTACTGTACCAATCTGCTACAAGGGTCCCGCTCTCACCACCGCGTTGGGGTCCTTTCGGATCCAACTTGATGTTCTCGGCCTCGATGACGGGACTACAGTAGCCTTTTCCAATCTGTACCCAAAGATTGACAAAACTGGCCAAGTCCGAGTTGCAGGAGACGCATTGGCAGCGCAGGGTCTCCATGACGAATGGAAAGAGGCGTCCAGGAAAACGTCGGGAAGGCTGTCGTCGGACATGCGTCTACCAGGTAGCAAGAGGTAGATTGTTGAGGTGGGAGCAGACTAAGCAGTTTGTGACGAATTCCATGGAGTTGAGGCAGGTTCCTTCGGGAGCTTGGTATGTCTGAGATGCCGATGTATTATGAAGAAACGGGTTGTCTTGCTCGGTAAGTTGATATACAGGATGTTGGAATATGTATGCGTATTGGTTGAAGAGTAGTGAAAACAGAGCGAATAGATGAAGAAAATGAATCCAACCACGCAATGTTCTAATCCAATGAGAGAAACAATGGGACCGAAGGAGTTGCTGGCTAAAGGTATACAAAGCAAAGGTTGGTTGAGGTTGGAGTCGATTGTATGAAATTCCGTAAGACTGAAGAGGGTGAAAGAGGTTGAAGGAGTGAAGCGTCTGGAGATAAATTGAGCTCCCCATAATATTCTTTCCTGCCATTGGTCTAGCATCAGACTAGAGACCCACACCCCCAGAACACAGAGATGGCAGGCGCGATGCTTCGTACCTACCTCCGTACCTACCTCCGTGCCTTCATAGGTACCTTTCTTCATATTATGGCCATATATACGTAGGTAGGTAAGGTACGCCAGATATACCTTCTGAAAGCAAAACAGTAGTCTGTCTCTGTCTGAACCTCCCCTAGCAAAATACTTCTTAAAACTAGCTAAGGTAGTTATGCCGCCGTAGGAACTTTGCATGAGCTTTGTACTCTGAAATTATGGGAACACGATGCTACCTCTGAATCTTTAATACCGTACTAAGGTACGAAGTACGTCCCTCTGCACGACGTACTCCATACTTGCGAAGAAATGTCCCAAGCTTCTTTTTTTTCTTCCCTACAACCCCTCCACGAGATACCTCCCCAAGCATTATAACCATCACTCCCCCCGGAGCGAAGCATCTGTTCTTACTCTTCTGCCTCAAAGACAATCCTAGATCATTGCGACCGACATCAACCGTGCCACATGATCTACGTGTGATCATGGGGAAGAAACAAAATGCAAAAAAACGTGCGAGGCTCGAAGCCGAAGCTTTTGCAGCAGCTGAAGCTGCAACCGCCGCACTCGCTCCCGGCGGCCTTGCCGACACCATTGGACAGCTCCAAGTGGCTGTCGCCGTCGAATCCGAACAGAACGAACAGAACGAACAGAAGAACGATGCCGTGATCGGACAGGAAGAAAACCTCGCGGGTCCCGGGGCCAGTTCTCCAGACGTTTCTTCTTCTACGAGCCAGAGCAGCGGCGCCCTCAAGCGAGCCGCACCCCACGACGAGCAGGAAGACGACGGCGGCGGTTGGCAGAAGGTCGAACGCGCCAGCAAGAAGGCTAAGAAGATTCCCCGTGACGGCTCGAATTCCTACCCTGCCATATCATTTTTCTCCGCCGCGAAGCTCTACTCCAAGATCAATATCGCCCAGCTACGCGACCTCATCCTCTACATCTTCGCCGACGGTCCTGCGCCGCAATGGGTGGCCGTTCAGCATCGCCCGCAGTTCCGAAAGATTGTCGTCGTAACGGTCCCCGGCCTCGAGGAGGCCATGTTCACCGAAAAGGTCAACTTCGACACCTACAACTCGACTCCCCCCAAGGACGAGAACCGCTCCATCACGTCTCCGGACGATTTCTACCCCCGTCTGCTCAAGTCGGAATGGCTGCCCGATGTCCTCAAGCCCTTTGTCGACATGTTCCCCCACCTCTGGCCCGTCCGTGCCCCCGGAGACGATAAGCATATGAAGTTGCACTCGCCCCTCGGCACCTTCCTCACCGCCCCGCTGCCCAAGGATAAGGCCAAAGGCGTCAAGGCGGCAAAAGAACCTCACGGCTGGAAGAACGAACGCACCCGCATAACCGAATACCTGGCCTCGGAGGAGGAGCTCGAGTCGAACGGCCATCTCCTCCATCCCGCTCTGATCCAGGATCCCGACAGGCGCGCCGCCTTCCAACCCCCCCAGGGCTGGGTCGCCACCCGCGTCGAGTCACTCGAAGACGCCCAGGTGCCCGAAGAAGAGGTCGAACAGGGGAGCGTGACCGCAGGTCGTGACTGTCTGGCGCTGGACTGCGAAATGTGCATGACCGGCGAAGACGAATACTCCCTCACCCGTATCAGCGTCCTGGCGTGGTCGGGCGAGATCATCATGGACGAGCTGGTCAAGCCAGAAAAGCCCATCACAAACTACGTCACCCACTTCTCCGGCATCACCGAAGCCATGCTGGCCCCCGTCACCATCACTCTCCAAGATATCCAAGCCAGACTTCTCGACCTCATCACCCCTCGCACCATTCTCATTGGCCATTCCCTCGAGTCCGACCTCAAAGCCCTCCGTCTGTCGCACCCCTTCATCGTCGATACGAGCCTGATCTACCCGCACCCGCGCGGCCCTCCGCTCAAGTCCTCCCTCAAGTGGTTGACGCAAAAATACCTGCATCGCGAAATTCAGCGCGGTGGCGCCCAGGGCCACAACCCCGTCGAGGACGCACGCGCTTGCCTTGACCTTGTGCGGCAGAAATGCGAGAAGGGGAAGCTCTGGGGCACATCAGACGCGCAAGGGGAGAACCTGTTCCGCCGCCTCGCTCGAGCGGGCACCTCCTATAAAGCCCAAGCCGGCGAGAGCGCTCTGGGTGGCTTGGCCACGGGCAAAAGCACCGCGGCCATCGACTGGGGCGAACCTTCCAAGGGACCCGGCGCCGGAGCTACGCATCGGATCGGTTGCAAGTCCGACGAAGATGTCGTCCAGGGCGTGATCCGCGCCGTCCAGGGCGATCCAGATGGCCGCGAGATCCGCGGCGGAGGCGTTGACTTCGTCTGGGCGCGCATGCGAGAGCTTGAAGCCCATCAGGGTTGGTGGAATACCAACCGGTCCGACCAGTCCAACAGCGACGGCGGCCCGCCATCCAACACGGATCCCCGCAACGGCGACGGCGGGGACACTGACCCGGCGCTACAGCAGCACCAGCACCAGCAGCAGCAGCAGCACCAGCGCCAGCAACCACAACTGGCCGATGAGAATGACGCCGATCCCCGCTCGTCCCTGGAGCAGTGCCTTGCCCGTCTCACCGACCGGCTGCAGCGCATCCACGCGGCTCTTCCCAAATGCACCGCTTTCATCGTCTTCTCCGGCTCTGGGGACCCGAGGGAGATGGCACGGCTGCAAGCCTTGCACGCCCAGTGGAAAAGGGAATACAACACCCCTGGTCGCAAGTGGGACCAGCTCAGCGTCAAGTGGACCGATGCGGAAGACCAGGCTCTGCGCCGGGCGGTCCGGCGGGCACGAGAAGGCATCGGTTTCGTATCAGTGAAATGAAGACCACCGATATAATTCATCCCCTGTGGCGGGAATAGGAATCTATTTAAATGAACCGCGATGTCACATGCAGGCGGTTCGCTTGGCATGACATAAAAGGCTGAGAAAGGGACTTGTCGCATACTGGCCAGGACTGTGGTTCAGAAAGGAGTAAAATCTTTGCTCACACTGTTAGACTACAAAAAAGAGGGGGGGGAGGGGGGCTCTAGAAGGCAGGGCGTATTGGTTTCTTCTTCGGTCATCATCAGCGACACCGGATTCATGTGACAAACGAGCGGCAGCTGGCATATATGCCACACGATCCGGTCAATGTAGGGCATGATAAGGGGAATTTCGGCATAGGTATGGGTACAGTTGCTGTTCAACCACGGAACAAAGCGGATATCAGCCATCCCCGAGGCATGGGACGAGACGACATGCATGGGCTTGTACGTTTTGGAACCGTTTGCTTATGGGGACGACTGTTTGTTCATCCATCATGACACGAAAGTCACCACAATACCATGGGACTTTCAACGGATAGACCTTGTTTGCACGGAGACCAACCTTTCCGTCTTGTTTTATTTCTTGTGTTCCCACCCAGGGGCTTCTTCTGTATGATGCTCATATACATATCGAAAGAAAAAAAAACCCCCCCGAGATGTATGTTCCTCAAAAGTCAAACTCCCCCTTAAAGATAGAGGGATCCACACCAGGAATGACCTTATCTGCCAAGTCCCGCCTCCCCATCTGTGTGAACACCCTCCTAAGGGTATCGTACAGTGTAGAGCTGCGGTTCTGGGCCGTCATGCGGTCGAGCCTCTCGTCAAGCTCGTGGGTGTTGGTGCCACCAGCGGCGGAAGCGGAACCCGCGCCGCCGCCGCCGCCGAGGATCTCGTACGCCTTGGAGCGGCCGCTCCGCTCGATGGCCTTGTGCATGTCGAGGGCGGCGAGGAAGTGGGCGGCGGCCTCGTTGTGGCAGCCGATGTTGATGCAGCTGACGCCGAGGTTGTAGCGGGCGCGGACAAAGTTGGGGTGGATGGATAGGGCCTTCTCGTAGGCGGCGATGGCCTCCTCCGACTTGCCCGAGTTGGCCAGGGTGGCGCCGAGGCGGTTCCAAAGCAGGTGGAGCTTCTCCCGCTGGGTCGAGTCGCCCTGGGCCGACGAGTTGAGCGCGGCGGTGAAGCAGTCGACGGCCTTGTCGTAGTCCTCGGCGCCGTAGAAGAGGACGCCCAGCCCCACCTGCACGTCCGGGTCCATGTGCTCGCCGTCGGGCGAGAGCTGGGCCGCGCGGATGAACTGGTCCGTCACCTTTTCCCGGAGGACCTGGCGGTCGGTGAAGCCGAGCTCGGCCGGCGGGTGGATGGCCTCCGGGGAGACGATCTGCGGGTAGCGCACGGAGAGCCAGCGCTCGAGCGTGCGGTAGGCGGTCGAGTCGTATCCCTCGTTGGTGTACGAGACGGCGAGGGCCATGAGGGCCGACTGGTTGTTCGGGTCGAGCTTGAGGGCTTGCTCGAGGGCGCGGAGGGCGGCCGTCTCCTTCTCGTTCTGGGCCTGGGCCTGGCCGAGGTACACCCAGGCGTCGACATGCTGCGGGTCCTGCTGCACGGCGGCCTCGAAGGCCAGCGCGGCTAGTGAGAGGTTGCCGCCTTCCTTCATGATGCGCACGCCCTCGTCAAATGCGTTCTTCTCGTCGCCGAAGATGTTGTCCTCCTCGAAGAGGTAGGGCTCGATGACGGGGTCGCCCAGGCGGCTGCCCCAGTAGTCGCCGCTGAGCCCTTGAAAGTCGGGTGGCGCCCAGTCGTTGTTGTCGAACTTGTCGAACACGTCGTCATCCACCATGGACCGGGCGGCTTCGGTCTCGGCCTGGATGCCTTTCCATATGGACTCGAAGTCGCCGAACTCGTTGGTCTCCGACTGAATCGCCCTGTCCATCTCGTCGAGCTCCGGTTCTGCTGCCCTGGCCTGCTTCGTATCTTCTTTGTCCTGGAGCTCCAACTGCGCAAATTGCTCCTCCCATTTATTCTCGTCGAGTTCTACCAGTTTCCCCTTGCCCTTGATATCTTGGAACTGCTGTTGCTGCTGGAGGGGCGCTTGGTGGGACATCATGGGCTGGAAGAGCTGCGGACTCATCATCATGTGAGGGCTCGGGGCAAATTGGTAGTTCATGGACGAAGACGACGACTGGGGCGCGTTGAGGGGGCTGGAGAGGGAACCATGAACAACTCCTGGCATGGGGCTTGCCCTAGCCGAAGCAGGCTGCTGCTGTTGGTTCATCTGCTGGAACCGGGCAAAGTCCTCGGGGCTGAAGTGGGTGCCTGGGGGGGCGTTGAAGGCTGACTCCATGGCAGCCTGGTTCTGATATTCGTTGGCCCATGTTGGTGATGCTGAGGCAGCGCGCATGTGAGCGGCGTGTGCGGGGTCTAGATGCACGGCAGCGTTGGCCATCGGGATGTCTTGTTGCAGGTTAGGGGGCTGGTTGAGGAAACTGTTCATCCTCTGCGACCTTGTGTCAGTATGGAAGAAACGGGGTCCCAATGGAAAAGAGATACGGTAGATGGTCGGGTAGGGACATTAGCTCGTAACAAACTCACCTCATCTTGTGGTGCGTTCGCCGTGGCATTTCTAAAGGTGCCGGAGAGCGCAGTCGGACCTCTCTGGGCCAGCCTGTCCCTCTGTAACTGATTGTCATCCTGGACGTGTTTCTGGAACTGACTAAGGGGATTCCCTGAAGTAGAGCACTCTGCGCCGCCGAGGAATGACATGGTCAAGCTCGTAGGGAGGGGGAGGGTAGTTGAGTAGAAGAGCGAGAGGGCGCGGGGGGGAGGGCGATGAGGGAGAAAAGGGGGGAGACGGGTTTTGGCGGGGTAGAATGAAGCCACTCGAGTAAAAATTAAATTCAGAGACGGGTCGTAAAGGTTGTCGGCATAAGGCGCTGGAGTAGAAATATCGCCAAATGGTACATAGAATAAAATACAATAAAAACAAAGGTAGCGGTAAAGTCGCCCAAGTGATAGCTGGAGATGGCAAAAGAGTGATGTCTTTGGGGAGTTGCGTTGGCGGTTGATTTCTAAGGTTAATAATAAAACCTCCGCACTGAGGTCACCACCTGACAGGCACGAGGTGGATATACCGAGGCTCACCGGCCCGATGATCTGGGGACGGGGTAAACTATACGCCCTTTCGCCGAATCGGTACCAAGTATGATAGGTACAGTACACAGCCTAGCTTATACAGCACTATATCAGGTGCCTACCCCTTACCTTAGCGAAAAATCTCGTAACTCTCATGTTCAAGGTACCGGTACCGATACTTCACACCCGTCTGGGGTTAGTGGGTCCCAACGTCCTTCACTGCTGGTTTTCCATCTGCGCTTGATGGCAACCGTTTCCCCCCCTACCTACAGATAGTCAGTTCTACCAACGGTGGCTTCAGCAATTCGTAAATAGGTAGTAATAATGTGTTGTGACAATATGCTAAGTTGTCCCTCCAAGACAACCCATACTTATTATTATGCAGTCAACTTGATACATACATAGTGTACAGTCCATGGTCTTGCTTGGAGCTTTCCAGTCTTCTCAGCTCCTCGCAGCCATCCATTTTATATCGCGACACAACAAAGAGAGGAGTTGAAGATTTCTCGACTCATCCCATACCTCTCCACGCACAAGAGAAGATCGGATAACCCGCCCTAGGCATTGTTGCCATCCTGCTGCTGCTGCTGCTGCTGCTGCTGCTGCTGCTCTTCTTGCTGCTGCTGCTCTCGTTGCTGCTTCTTCTCTTTTCTGCCCCTCGACGGCGAGACCCGGAGATTGCTCCCCCGAATCTGGGTGCCCTGCAGCTTGTCAAATGCCTTCTGAGCCGTCTCCACCGAACTGAACCACGCGTGGGCGTAACCGAGGGGCCAGCCAGTGGCCTTGTCTACCGCGATGCGCACGTTCTTGACGCCCTCCATGTCGGAAAATAAGTCGTTCAGCTCCTCGTCCTTCATGTCGTATGGGAGTCCGCTGATGAACAATGTATCATTCATCGGGACATCGTTCTGCTCCCGCCGGAGGCCCGGTGTCCGTGCCCGCCTGGGCATTGCCCGGAGCCGTCTGCCGTGCCAGAATGTGCCGTCAACGTTCTCGGCTGCGATCCTGACGCTTTCGACGTCCTTGAAAATAACAAAAGCCCAGTTCCTAGGGAAGAGGGAAACATGTCAGCTGCGGGTTAAACGCTATGAAAGCGATAGCAAGTTGAAAGAGGGTGAGAGTCTTGGGTTTGCTTACGACTTGTCGTCGGTCCGGAACACTCTGCTGACCTCGCCATACTTGGAGAAGGCCTCGGTGATCTCCTCGTCGGCAAGCCCATACACCATGTTCTGGACCCAGAGCGAGCGAGGAACCTCGTGTCTGGCTTCCTCCGCTTGTTGCGACGTTCCCGCTCTCGTGGCTGCTGCGGCGTCGTCCGTCTCCTGCTTGGGTTCATCCCGGAGCATAAGTGTCCGCGCGAGCGCCCGGGGCGCCATCACGGAAAAAGGTCGAACGGCATTCTGCGCGTAGGCAGAGCGGGGAGCAATGGACGCAGCTCGCGAGGTCGCGACGTTGGCCCAGGCCACGGCCCGGATTGCTACGTTGCGAAAAGAGGACCTGTTCCAATGTGCTTTGTCAGGAGAAATTCACAAATCGCATGTGCCCTAGCTTGAATCGGCTTCACGATGACATACATCTTTTGATTCTTCACAGAGGGTTGAGTTCTCCTGAATGGGGACGAGTTGATAGGGTCGGGAGGGCTGGAAAACTTCGGCAGTCGACAGAGATTTTGAAGCAATTACGAAGATCCTAGCTAGGTAGGTTCGGTACGTACGCTGTACGTCTCAGGCATTTGGAAATAAGGAAGGAAAAAACAATGGATTCGGCTATATGCATGAAGTTCCGCTGCCTACCTTACAAGGTACCTTTCAGGTGCCGACAGCTGTTATATGTACCTAGTGTAACCGGAACCGTTCAAATCAGATCAAAATTAAGGGGAAAATTGAAGGGTAAATTGATTAAGGCCCCCGTTCGACAACGCTTATAAGCTAGCGGAAAACTACTCAAGTTGCCAGTTCAGCCGTTAGGCCATTGACCAAGATTCCTCACTGCTATACGTTAACTATTAGAATATAAATAAGGCACGGAAAATCATATATATATTTATCTAAGTGAAGTTCGCGGCACTTTACGGGGATATCTAACTATTACCAAAAACTACGGGAAATAAGTATAGATTAAGGTACTCCACACGTCTAACATAATATGGTTTGTCACACCTCGATAAGGTGGCTGTGGGCATCTGACAGAAACGAAAAGGCAAGTTGAAGAGGGAGACGTGATCTTCACATGAAAAGCAATTATCCGTGCTACAGCTGTATTGCCAATTGTTGAAGCAAGGTACAGAATACAGCTTGCAAGTGTATTGTCTTGCAGGCCTAGACGCTTGGCATAGCATAGCAGAGCCACAACAATACAGGCCGGTTCCAGGACCGGTTTCCATTGACCCCATGGCCCGCAGCTCCTCGTAGCTGTAAGCGGACAGATATCCGTATCTGAAAACGCTTCTGAAGCCCTGCACAAAACATTGCTTAGTTTTTCCGTCTCATGGCCCGCCAGAGCAACAGCCTGGTCCTTCAAGGAGCTCTCTAGAATCCACCAAAATGGGTATATACGCCATCCCTCAGCCACTTAGGCAGAGCCTCTCTCTCTGTCTCTCACCCCTGTCTCCTCTCACCAGCAATGAACCCCCGCCCGCCCCAAACACAGAACACCAAGAAATACAATGTCCTGGGTCAAAATGGTCCGGCCGTCTCCAGTAATATAGACAAAAGGAACCAAAAATGCCGACCGAACTTTTGGTCCCCTGTTGTTGTTGCGAGTACCGAGCAAAGCTCCGCCCCTTGTTTCGGTGCTAAGTTCGGCTACTTCTTTCCAGTTCGACCAGTAAGCAACCCCCGTTCCGTCAACAAACATCTCAGGAAAAACAAAAATGAATGAACATGTCCCCGTTAGGGAACATGATGTCGTTGAAAATAGGCGGCTGCAAAGCTTTGAACCCCGTTGTTATGGGGGTGTCGGCCTCACAGAATATCAAAATGACCCGGTAATAGAAGTGGTACATGTGGGTGGCTACTAGTACCTCTCTGATGGCCTGTAGCCGCTTCCCCTAGGCGCCTCGTATTGCACTCCGGTCATGGACTCGGGGCCAACGGGCGGGCCGCTATTCAAGGCACGCAGTGGTGGCAGTTCCTGCCGGTGCGCATAGGGGTCCGACGAATATGTGCCAGGTGGGGGCGGGGGAGGGGGTCCCGTGGGGGGTGGGTGCTGGCTGCCGGTCCGGAGTTGTAGAACCAATGCATGGTTCTCCCTGCGCAGCGACTCGATGTCTTGTGCTAGTGTCGCATTTTGGGTTTGCATCACGCGGAGGGCATCGGCCATGCGTTGATGTTCAGATATGGCTGTACCCTTATATTAGCATCTGCCGCTGGGTTGCTCGACGTATAGACGGTAGGGGAATGGTGGAAACGCAGGAGCATAGAGGCTTCAAGACAAAGCAAGGAGGACAACAAATTTACCTTTAGTCAAAATTTCCCACTTGGACGCCTTGGCGCCTCGTTCTTGGGGCATGAGGTCGCGTAGTTGGTCGAACAACTCCTTCATTTCTGTCCTCCTCTTCCGCTCCGCTAGCTTGTGGCTCTTTCTCAGCTCGGGGGTCCTGCTATAGGGCTGCGACCCGGTACGCGACGATGCATCCTCGTCCCGGAGATCGCCTATTTGCCTGTGCTGAAAGGTATGGTGATGAACAGGGGGAAAGTCCGAGCCACCTTGCAGGCGGTTGTAGTCTGTGTTGTCCTCGAGGCGCCTCTGCCCTGCTGGTAGTCTGGATTCGGTCGTGAACTGGCTGCTTGCGATGGACTCGGTGATGCTGCTCCTTCTAGAATCCAGGTAAGAAGTACCGGTCCCTATCCTCGCCACTTCGTCCCCGTCGGGGAAAGCCCATGCCTGACCCTTTGTAGGTTCGGCCGCCCGAGCAATCTGGCTAGTCGTGGGGCCTGTGATGGTAGGTGCCGTTTTGGCGTGCTTGGAATGGGGGTCTCGTTCAGCGTTCGGCTGATACCCGTTCGAGATGCGGTGAACGGCGACGCTGTCCAGGCCGGGACGCGGGTTGCGTTGCTGGTTCAGCGTGTTCTGGATGGACGATGTGGATTGGTTATGGCTGGCGTAAGGCGAGTTGCTCAATCGCATATCACTAAATCCCTGGTTCATTCTGCTATCCAGGCTCTCTCGGCGAACGATGGCGGAATCGAACCCTCCTATTGACTCAAGCGAGGTAGGGCGGTCAGGTCGACGGTGGGCACTGCCTCCAGGAGTGGTAGGGGACACCATGGAGGCAACACTCATATTACTCTGTGTTGGCGACACGAGTGGCTGAAGGGCGGAGGTCGCAGTAACAGGCGAAGGCGTCTTGTCGTTCGGGGAAGAGTGGTAACCTGAGCCGTTAGGGCTGAGAGCGCTTACTGCCACGCCGGAAGCCGTCGAATTGTCTGGGAAAGGGGCTTGTTAGTGTCGTTCCTCTACTCGGAGGCGGGATTCTATGGGCCACGGCGTACGCTTGCTAGACGCATCCGTGCTGGAAAAGTAGGCCGAGTCACGGTTATCATCCGGGTTAAGGACGCCGGCCAACGACACTTTTTGGGACGATCTCTGAGGGTCCATAACCGCAAATCGAAGAAACTTGGCTGAACAAAGCCAGGTAAACGAGAGAATTCAAAGAGAAGAAAAAAAAAAAGAAGAAGAAAGGACGGATAGCTTAAGAGTTGTCTCCGATAATAACGACGCGATTGGCGCTTGGGGAAGTTACAAAGTCGAACAACGGATTGTTTCGGGTATGCGTCGTCGCCGCGTCGAGGAGGCAGTGGAAAGTAATTCGGGTCAAATCAGACTAGACGGTGCGATATTTTGGCTGGCCCGTATCGGAACGATGAAGGTAGGATGCCAAAGGCTCGGCTGACCTTACAGTCCACCTACTCCCTTGTCAAAACTCGCCCAGTTGCCTTCTGACTTGGGAGAGTGGTCGTCGGTTGGTAGAA